>NW_019384374.1:913040-1060105 GCF_000671375.1 Centruroides sculpturatus
GTATATATATATATATATATATTAAAATATATATATAATATATTAAGTTTCAAATCTTGTCGTTGTGTTTTTTTAACTACGAAATTTTATTATTAAAGTAAACAAATAAAAATTATATAATTGAAAACAAATCATCCAATTGATAAAATTTGAAGTAATTAACGTCGATTTTGAAACTAGCGAATCACGGTGCTTAATTTTAAAAATTTAAATTACGTAACAGAGAAAACGAATTATTTAAAAACGTTGAAAACTTCGTTAATTATCAAACAAAAGATTTAAAATTGACGAATTAAAACGTTCGAATTTTAAAAATTTAAATTACGTAACAATTGTTCGGGATTTAACCAATTTAACTTAAACAATTTTCAAAATAAAATTGATTTTAAACTGACAAATAATAAGATTTCAATTTAAATTGCGAAAAGGTTAATTAAATATCTAGGAGTTTATCAATTTAATAAAATTAGTTTGAATTATATAATAAACGAGGAATTTCTAACGGTTATTACTATTATTATTATATTTTACGTGTAGACTGCGGCCCAAAAGTCGATTAACCGTGTTGTGCCTCGTATATTCTACCTACACTCGCGTATATAAATTTACATCTTAATAGTTTAACATTTACAATGGTTAACTGACATTTGGGTCATACTATTATAACTATATATATATATGTATATATATAGAGAGAGGGGAGACTTAAAACTTCTACAATGACTACATCTTCGTGTGTAGTAGAGAAATATATTGATTGACCTTGAAGTGGTGCAAAAGTTGTTATGGTAACAGCATCTTTCCCATCCGTATCTCATCTCTACACATTCGACTATTTTAGTAAAAGTTTGTTCTTCTAATAGACGATAAGTGTTCTTTCTAACTATAATGTCCTTTACTACAACAGAAGTAAAAGTTTCGTAACAACACTATGAAAGTAACAGGAGAAGTTAGAAAAGAAGTGTTTTGAGTAAAATAATTGACAAAGAATTAAATTAGTTACATTTAATAAATAAATTTAAACGCTCACACCCCCAATAAATGTTTTAAGAGGCGTAGTAAAAAAAAAAAAAAAGACGTCACTCATTCATTCATACGAATAGCGCGCGCGATATATGAATTAACTCACGAGACATGAATGATGCGAGAGTATCATTATTACGTCATTAACTTAAAATAATTTCATTCATTGAATTGTTTCGTTCGTGGAATCTTACTACATTCATTTAATTAATTAAAAATCTACGTTAATGTATTATTTAAATACGAACATTTTTCCAGATTAATTACTGACAAAACGGTTTAAATTTTTATATAATTCATTAAAAAATATATTTTTTAATGCCCTTTTTTTTAGATTAATAAAACATTTTGTTTCAAATTTAATGAAAAACGTACAAATTTTATCTACATTCATTCATATAAATGATGTGTTCTAGGAACCGTCGCTCGAACATTGATTTTAATACCCTAAATGTTAAAATTACTTTACGTAGAAGTTGTCTGTTATTAATTAAAATAATTAATTAATCATTTAATTTAAATTATAAAACGTAACACTATAAATAACATAAAAATGTCTATATATTAACAGTTCTATCAGCTCCTGACATGTATTCTTTACCTCATTACTCTAAAGCTTTAAGGTAAAGCTAGCATTTCTGTTTAAAAGGAAATTCATAAAAATTGTTATAAAATTACAAAATTTTGACAATAAAGTTAAAACATTAACTAAAATAACGAGATAATTTTTTTTAAATTTTATTATATTTTAAATAATTTCTTTAAAAAATAACAGGTAGAAACAACTTGTTTCACTGTTGATTTTGAACATTTTCTAGTTAATATCAACGTCAACACAGGACGATTAACATCTGCAGCTGGTGGATGACGTCAAAATAACGTCTAGTGACACTTGGGACACGTGATGACGTTCGAAAGACGTCATAGCGAACACTCTCTCTCTCTTATAGCGCATGAGCGAGAGCGGTTAGTCCGAATGTAGTGAGTGCAATTAAATTTATTTTGTGCCAACACTTTAAACATTATTTTTTTTAATCTAAATTAAATTAATTACGATTAATTTCTGATTAGTTCTAGTTTCTACAACACCCGAAATTACCGTAGAAAAAAAAAACGTGTAACGTAATTTATTAACAATTATCGATTTGTAATCGATCAAACGGAGGGGGAGGGCTATTTTATGTATTGCAAATCGATTTTTCTTTTTTTGATACAAGACGTTGACGCAATTAACCGCGGGAAGGGACCACATGACGAGTGGCTTTTTTGTGGATGAACAAAGCGGCAAGTGTTGCCAACCCGAGCATTATTATATATATATGAATTATATTGTATTTATATACAAGGCTTTTACATATATATATATATATATATACGAAAATAAACGTAAATTTTTCAATATATGTAAAATATATTTGATATAATTCGGTTAGAAAATCCAATTTACTGTTAAGTAAAAACATTTCTTAGAGAAAATAAGTAACTTAGCAACCGTGTAAACAGATTAAAGCAACTGGCAACACTCTTACGCAGCTTTTTCGATATCCAAAAGCTTGCAAAGTATTGGCAAATGTAATTAAAAATTTTGCATGGGAAAATTAAAGTAGAATCAAATAGAAATTATTATTTTAAGATGATTAAACAAAAGAAAAAAATATATATATTATCTGTTAGCTTCTCTCCAGAATAAATATATCTACATCACCGTGAAAGAACGAATAGATAAAGGTGAGTACGTTGAACTCCCTTTCATAGAAATCTGTTGAGATGTATGTGATGGATAATTAAAAGCTTATAATTAAACCAAACGTTCTATAATTATTAATGAATTTTAATTATTTAGCATTTTCATTTACCTGGATTTAATTATATTTCTTTCGATATTTTACTGCAAATAAATTAATAATTAATTTTTTAATTTATTTTATAAATATTATTAACGTAAAATAAGTAATAAAAATGTTTTAAAATGTATTTAAAACAAGCGCTTATATAGACTGTGCTTCCATCTATTGAATAAAATTAAAGTTATTAATTGAAATATTAAAAAATTTATAGTTTTGTAATAATAAAAATTATTTAATAATTTATAACTTATTTAACTTTAATTTTATTCCGAAATTAGAATTATTTAGTTTTGAGATTTAATCGATTAGTTTTAATTGATATTTAATAATTTAAGTTAGTGCTGCCATCTCGTGAGATATAAAAATATTAAAAAAAAACTAATTTAAACATTTTTGTTTTATTTATTTAACAGCATTTTAACAGGTTATTAACCTATTAATTAATCTACGATTAAAAAAACATATTTTTACTATTAAAAAAACTAAAAATATTTTTCTTTTTTAAATATCCACCTACGTGAAATTTCTAATCCTAGAACTTTTTATATATTTAAAATTACTGAAGATTAGTTCAAAGGATTAAAAGTAAAATTACTATTGTAGTTTATATATTATTTAAATTTTCATTTTTAAATTATTTTTTTTTTTTAAATTTCCTTTCTTTGTTTACCATTCAACAAAATTCTATTATTATTATTGGCTTAAAAGTAATAATTTTGTATCATTTTTTAGGGCTTTGAACTTGACTTTTTTTATGTAAAAATGTAGCTTAAGAAGGTAAAATTTTTATATTTTCTTTATTTTTCTTAATACGGAGGTGGATGTGAAAGAGGAAAAGACTCTAGGGTATGAAAAAAGTCAACAATTTGATTGATTGAACAGGATTCTTCTATGCTTCCTATATGATTACATTCAAAATTTTCAATTCGATAAGCCTATATATATATATATATATATATTTCTCATGGCAGTTGCCTGAAGATACTAGTTACGTTATTGTAATATATAATCCTACTATAAATCAGAAGAAGATATATTTAACCTATTTTTTACTTTATACAAAAACTTGATAGCGAATTTAAATTTAAATAAATGATTAAATTAAAAGAACGAGCAAAAAAGTGAACGGTGATAAACGTTTATTTTCAAATATTTGAAATTTTAAATCGCGTAGAAGTGACGTAATTCTATAAGAAATGGCGTACTTTTGAATAGAGAGGTTGCGGCCGAAGTTTCCATCCGTAAAACGTGGAACGTCGAACGTCGAGCGCCGCTAAGCGGCGCTCGACGTTCCACGTTCCACGTTTTAGTAACGAAATGGGGCCACGGTTCTTTAGGAGGGCTTAAAAAGATACGGGTTTCATGTTTAAGGTCCAAATGCACAAATTATAATATTGGATCGCAAAATTCATCTTGCCAATGATATGCTTGGTCCTTTCTGTGCAATTCCCACCTTAAAGAAAGCTAAATTTTCTACTGGATCAAATAATTTGTTTAGTAACGGGATATAGATGATCCAAGCATCAATGGCGTATGAGTCGGGTTTACACAGTATGAAGTATAGAGATCACATATACAGTATATTTTTATTAAACGTATCGTGCGATCGCCTATAATCGGAAAAGTTTATTTTTCTGTATCTAATTGTGAGGGGCACTAGGCGAATGACGTTGAAGATACTATGGTGCCTATAACTGTGCCATTGCGTAAAATTTTATAGCGTAATCTCTGGTATAAGTTATTGATACTTTCGGTAATAGTTTCAGGTGTGCCCTTGTTAGAAATTATAATTTATATAAATAATTTAATCTTAATAAATACTTTATTATAATTTATTTTAAAAAGTAATTTAATATAAATTATTAATTCGATTTTTATGGATCATATTGATATTTTTTCTTAAATTGCTTTCATATTCTAGTTTTTACCTATATCATAATTTAAATTAAAAATCGTCTCGAGTATAACTAAAATAATAAATATTTTCTGTCGGATATAATTATAAGTTTTCAGAATTTAAAAGTTAATGTTATTTTCTAGCGGATAGAACTATCAGCTGATATAAAATAATTAGTTCCTATTACGTTTACAACTATAGAGTAATGACGTCAAATTCACAACCGTATCATTGCGTCACAAAGGCTTTACGTCACTTGTTTTTTCTTTTTATAATTATCAAAAATTACTAGGAATTTCATATATTTATTTAATCATATAAAATGTTTCTTATTTTCCTATTCTTATTATTTACAAAACTAATTATATATATATATATATATATATATTAAAAATAATCAATTTAATTTATAATGGAGAAAGTGACAATATAGTGTCTTCGTGTCTTGTCACTGTATTCATTCTAATGTTTCGTCTTTTTATTTAAATCTTTGTTTTTTAAATACAACAGAATAGCATTATTGTAAAATGACTTACTATCAATAGATATTTAATAACCTTATTATTATTTTGATTTTATGGGCACTAAAAGGGCCCTTTTAACAAGCCATTATGTGTTCGGCCACGCCTACAATGGGGCGGCTGGGTATAAAAGACGAGGCCCAACCTATTCAGATGGACCACACCCCAAAAATTTCTGGAATTTTTCGTCGCATATGTATTCTATCCCAAGTTTCTAGAGAGGTACTCTGTTACCTTAATCACTCGGCTATCCGGCCATGTGGTAAGTTTAATTCTGTTAGAATTACATTGTATTATACTGTATCCAGTGTAGAAAATGGAACTCTCAAGTAATTCTTTAAATAGGAATTACAGCGAGTTTTATTAATTTTCAACTAGTTTACTGTATACGGCAGTGCTTTGGTTTTATGTACAATACCATACAGTACGTCAACAATAGAATAAAAATCACTATAGAGAACGTGTATCAGCCAACAGACGAAGGGCACTAGCCCGTAACGCGTATTGGCAATTAGAACAATTAGTTAAATTAAATACTGTAAAGTACATAAGAAAATAAAATGGATGCGAAAAAGTCCAGTGCCTAGTGTCAACACTTCATGATGTCCCAAAAAATATAATAATTTTTGATCTTTTAAATTAACATTATTATGATCAAATTAGAATTTGAAAAAATCAAAAAATTATATTAACTTCTATAATTCTCTTCTATAATTTTATTTTTTGTAAAAACGTATAGACTGACATAATACAAAGAAATAATAACGTTAAAGCGTCATTATATTACTCACATCTATGCTCACAAACCAAACACATTTTAATTTAAATAAATATGTACAGTATTTGTATTTAGTAACATGTCCTTTCTACGTAACACTTCCTTTGTGTATATAAGAATGTAATAGAATATAAAGTTTTCTTCCTATTTCAAACTAGCTTTTTACGATTTTAGTTAATTTATAAATCCCGAATAACTTCTATAATGTGGCACTAAGAGGCCTTTATAGTAAGTCCATTACGGATTCGGCCAGGCTGACAATGGTGCGGGCCAAGTAGTGAAAGACGTAGCCTATCTCCAAAAAATTTCTGTGGTTTTTCGAACTGTTCGGCCTTCGATGACGTCAATTCGTGATTCTTGATCTTTTTCATTAACGACATTAATGATACAGTTTGTTATTTACTATTACATTTGCACCATTAGTAGCAGCAGCACTCGGAGTAAAAAGCCCGCTTTGTAAGCCACTTAAATTGTGTTTTATCCTTTAATCCGGGACGGGCAGAGGCCGAGTGGTTAGGGTGGCAGACTGGCGCTCTGTGGTATTCCGAATCGGACAGATTCGGAAAAATGACAGGAATTTTTTGGAGTTGGGCCTTGGGTCACTCACCACTCGGCCGCTTCATTGTGGGTCTGGCCGAACTCAAAAAAGCTTGCTAAATAAAGTTCTTTTACGAGTTAAGGGCGATTTACACTGCACACGAAAGCGAACAGAGAAAACGAGGCGGGCGAAGCGAATTTCGTTCCCACTGCAAGCGGTGGTAAGCGCTAGCTGTCGCGTACTCCCATTAGTTGACATGAAAATTTTTAACTCGCTTCACGAGGTTACATACTCTCACGTTTCTTCGTTGGTTCTCTTCGCTTCATTACGTTTCGCGCCCTTCGCGTTCAGTGTGAATCGCGCTTTATTGACCACAGAGCGAAAAGTTTAAAACAATAATTTTAAATATATTCAATGTAAAACAAATAGAATCGCGCTTTTCAGCGTATTCTATTTAAATCAAAATATGAAATTTTATATATGTGATTAATATCAAATTTAAGAATACCGTACTAACAAATTTAGGACTTATAAAATAAAACTTTGGCAATATTTGGGCTATTCATGTTAACCAATCTTAATTGAGTTGGCAGCACGTTATACATATGCGTTGTAAAGACACGTGGTAGAGTTTATATTGTTTTACTTCGTGTTTAGAAATGGCTAAAAGTAGAAAAATCGCAGGAGAAGAAGAAGAAAAAGAGAATATGCAAGTAGAGGAGGAAGAAGAAGATGATGATGATGATACTCATGAAGATGAAGAGATGTCAGAAGATGAAATGATCAATAAAGTAAGCCATATTATTATTGAGACGTATTGATGATTGCATAGTTATTACGAAATTAGAATTGTTTGGATCGACTTACACAATTACTAATTATGATGACCGGTACAAATTTGAAAATATAAACTTTTAATTGTTTATTATAGCTTTGTATAGGTTAATATTTGAGTTTTTTCTGTTTTTAGGAAATCGAAATTAATTTTGAAGCGATAACACCGGATGATTCGGATATTCATGGCATAAAAAGATTATTACAACAGGTTTGAATGAACTTTTATTAGTAATACTTTATTATTATTATTATTAATTTATTTCTATTAGATGAATCACAACAAACAGATTATATGTTGGTGTTGACTAACATTTGCATCAGGTCTAGGATGTCGTAATGTAATGGTTCAGAACGTTTGCAGACCCAAGTAGTGCAGCTGTTTGACAAAATTAACATCTGTGGACTTCAATGGGCACTTGTGCAGTTTAGGGGGTATGGCTGTTTGAAAGGTTTTCTTTCATTCTAGACTAATTTGACTCTAACATTTCCAAAACACCTATAATTTTTTGGGAATAATCGATATAAAATATGCTATAAACAAAAAATTGTAGGAATACTTACCGAGTGAGCACCGTTCAAAGATGCCATTGCTTAAGCTTGTTTTCATTGCGGAGCGACTCGTCGGACGGCGGACACGTACGAAGCTTGTCACATGACATTTGTTGGTGCTATTTGGTCATGTGACTACTCATCTCTGATGTGTTTTCTGATAAGTTATTCTTTCTGCAAAAAATTCACTGACCTTTGGAGACATCATTAATAGAAATATTAAAACATCATTCCATTCTAAATATAGATTAAAATAAACATATAATAACGTATGATAATGTGATAAATAACTAATAATTGCACTCTGCTTTTAGCTTTTAAATGGCCTAATCTCTTTCACGTCATAAAAAAAATTGTATAATATTTATTTACTTCAAGATATTACACATCTTATGTTGCATCTGATTAATATTTAATCATCATATTATATATCATGATTATATATCATGATAGAATTATTGTCGTTAGCGAGCGGTTTTACCTTTGTTGTTTCATATAGTTAATAATAATAATAAGTCGTTTCTAATTACAATAAAAATACTATAGTATATTATGATCTATCACATGATGTCTCCAAAGTTCAGCAAATTCTTCTCAAAAAGAATATGTTATCAGGAAACACATCAGAGATGAGTAGTCACGTGACAAGCTGTCTGCTGACCCGCTCTGCGACGAAAACAAGCTTAAGCAATGGCATCTTCGAACAGTGCACACTTGTTAAGTATTCCTACAATTCTTTGTTTATAGCATATTTTATATGGATTATTCCCAGAAAATTATACATGTTTTGGAAATTTTTGAATCAAATTAGTCAAGAATCGATTAATTTTATGGAAGAAAACCTTTCAAACAGCCGTACCCCCTAAACTGCACAAGTGTCCTTTGATGTTGATTTGCATCGAGTGCCGCCCCAGGTTTTTGGGAACGGCACCCAGTGTGCCGATAATCACTGGTACTACTGCTGCTGGTTTGTGCTGCAATGTTTGGAGTTCAATTTTCAAGTCTATGTAGCTTGTAATTTTTTCTTGTTCTTTATCATTAATCCTGCTGTCACCAGGAATTGTGATGTCAATAATCCATGCCGTTTTCTTTACAATAATGGTTATGTCAGGTGTGTTGGTTGCTAGAACTTTATCGGTTTGCAATCTGAAGTCCCATAAAATTTATACCTGCTCATTTCCAGTGACTTTTGTGATATTATGATCCCCCCAGTTGTTTGAGGTGGGTAAATCATAGTTTTTGCAAATGTTTCAGTGAATCAACTTGGCAACACTGTTGTGCCCCAATTTGTAATCAGTCTATGCAATGTTTTTGCATGAACTGAGAATGTGGTCTATGGTTTCATCCGATTTAGCTTTATTCTTATTATTATTAATGTAAGAAGAATTTCATTTATTAACATTTAAACTTGTGACCATTGATAGAATGCTTTGACTTTGTCAATGGTCATAAGACAGTTTTATAAACTTTTGTCATGCTTGCAATGGAAGTAGTTGGATGATGACAGGGTTTTCCATTGAAATTAAACTATTTAAAGTAATCACACACACACTCACACTCTTTCTTTCTCTCTCTCATCTCTATCCGTGCAACTGAGCATATTGGACAACAAGATGACTTTTGATTTTATCAGTTGCAATGTCATTCAGTGTTCTAATAACCTGAGGTTTTCATGGAGTCTTCACCTTCATATCATGAGGGGTTGGTCAACTTTGCATTTTCTACCACGTGGCATGTAAATATTGCCATTTGTGGATGTCAATAGTCTGGCAGGTGGAAGATATGTCCACACAATGTTCTTTGCATGCTTTGTGTCACTCCTTGGCATTTCCTCATTTGTGAATTAATCAAGGTAGTTAATTCTGAGGATTCTTCACAAATATTAATGGATGAATACATTGAGCCTTTGGGCTATTTTTTTCTAATTTCCTCATGTTTCAAGTGTAAATAGTAGTTGGAAGCACAATAATTTTGTAAAATACACTGTCTTAGTGCTGTCAATGTTTGCTGATGTCCCACCTTAGCTGAAGTCTGAAATATAGCCAATGCCTTGATAAGGACAGTTTACTGTTGGAAATGTTGATGGATATCCCAGATAAGAGGTCTGTTCAAAAAATACATGGACTGACATCATAAAACAAAAATGTACGTTATGTAGAAGTTACATGTCTGGGTCCCATTCAAAGTACTCGCCTTCTGAACACACACACTTATCCCAACGGTGTTTCCACTTGTTGAAACAGTCCTGGTATGCTTCTTTTGTAATGTCCTTCAACGTCTTTGTCGCATTTGCCTTAATCTCAGGAATCGTCTCAAATCTTCTTCCTTTCAAGGGTCTTTTGAGTTTGGGTAACAAGAAAAAGTCACAAGGAGCAATGTTAGGTGAGTAGGAGGGGTGGGGAAGAACAGTGATCGAGTGTTTGGCCAAAAACTCACGAGTTCTGAAGGCTGAATGGGCTGGAGCATTGTCATGATGGAGAAACCAATCGCCACTCTTCCACATTTTTGGCTTTTTGCAATGGATGGCATTCCTCAGACGTTTCAGAACTTCAATGTAGTAAGTCTGGTTCACTGTGGAGCCTTGGGGGAGGTACTCGTGGTGAACAACACCCTTAGCATCAAAGAAAACTGTCAGCATCACCTTGACATTGGATCGAACGTGGCTAGCTTTTTTGGGTCTGGGGGACCACTTGAAACATGCCATACGCTTCATAGCAACATCACTGTAAGCCGTCTTGAGCATAGCAAATGTTTCAGTTGCAGATTTTCAAGTTTAACACAAAATTTCACAGCAAGTCGTTGCTCCATCAGGCCATTCATTCTGAAATCTGACAAATGAAAAAATCGCACTTCACTAAAAACTGCGTAGCTAATCAACAAATCAAGATATCTGTAATCGGGAAACGGCTTTATCACCAGACGATCTGTACAAACCTAGCGACACCAAGCAGATTCCCCTGGAACCAACTGGAGCTGTGCAATTCAAACAGTCCTTTTGTACCTCATACAAAAGGAGACAAAATGCTGCAGTTGAAAACAATGGAAACATGATTGATAATAGATGGGTTGTCCTGTACAATCCATTTCTTTTGAAGAAGTACAACTGTCACATTAATGTGGACGTTTGTGCTTCAATTAAGAGTGTAAAATATTTATTCAAATATGTTTACAAAGGACATGATCATGCCATGTACGAATAAATGATAATGTCTTAACTCATGATGAGCCAAACGATTATGTTGATTCAAGATATGTGAGTGCAACTGAAGCAATATGGAGGATATTTTCCTTTCCAATGCATCAGCAATCACATGCAATGATAAGATTAGCTGTTCATTTTCCATGTGAATATACAATCTATTTTAATGAGGCAGATGAAACTGATGCTCTTGCCAGAAAAATGGATAAACAGTCAAGCCTGGTAGCTTGGTTTAAGTTAAACGAACAGGATCCAAAGGTCATACAGCATTTGTACACAGATATATCTGATCATTTTGTCATTGCACAGGGCAAATGGAAACCAAGAAGAGCAAAATGAACATTTATTGCAAGAATATATTTCGTAAGTGTAAGAGACCAAGAACGATATTATTTAAGACTGTTGCTCCTTCATGTTAGAGGATCTACAAGTTTTGAAAATTTGAGAACGATGAATAGAATTATTCATTGCATCTTTAAAGAAGCTGCAAAAGCTTTAGGACTTCTGGTAGATGATACAATGTGGAGGTCAACTTTGGAAGAGGCTGCAGGTTTTAGCATGCCCCGACAATTGAGAGACTTATTTGCATACATATGCTTATTTGGTCCTCCATCTGAACCACAAAAGTTATATGAAGAATTCCAATTACACCTGACTGAAGATTGTTGTTTGCATGAGCACAACAAAGAAGGAGAATGTAAGAATTGCGTTGGTTATGCAATGACGGATAGAGAATGTGTTTAACAATCATTGTCAAACATATGTAAGTTTTGATCTCACTTATAAACTGGCACAATATTGCCAGATTATGATAATGAGTTTAATCGAGATGAATGCAGAAATGCAGACGAGCTGATTACTCATCTAAATGATGAGCAAATGAAAGTCTTTAAGCCCTGGTCACACTATGCGATTTCCAGCCGCGCAGGCGACTGCAACCGCGACGGCTGTTCCCGCTAACTAGTAATCCCCCCTCGAAAACCGGCGCGACTGCAATTGCAACTAGAAACAAAAAGTTTGTTCTACTCGCGACGATTGCAAACACGCATCCAATCAACAAACGCCTTTATGCCACGTCATACAGTGACAACATTGAAAATAGTTCATCATCATGGCGGATAGTCATAGGATTAATACTTTTACAGAATCGAGATTGATCGAGCTTATTCAGGCTCACGAATACCTGCGGGATTTTAATTCTTCGTTTTATCGAAGATTTTATCTTTTCATGTATTTTCGCCAGCTCTATTAAAATAATCGCCTTTTTTCTTTTATTCATTCCAGAAAGGAACTGCTTGCTATTTTAATAAGAAAAGTGGCTAAAATTCCGTAAATACTCTGAAGTAGAACGTAAAATATCGGCAAACTCACGAAAGTAGTCAAAAACAAGCTACTGTAATTTTATTGGTTTATTATAGGGCCACGTGTTTCCGAGTTGCAACGTCAACAAACAATGTGTGACCACGAGAAGACGCGCGCGACTCGCGCTTGTTGCAGTTGCAGTCGCCTGCGCGGCTAGAAATCGCATAGTGTGACCAGGGCTTTAGTGAAATAAAAGTGATTGAGGATTCGTCGTTAAGGGCAAATTGCTTTTTCATTGATGGACCCGGTGGCAGCAGAAAAACTTACCTACATAAAACCTTGATACACTTTATGCAAGGGATTGGAAAAGTTGTGCTTCTTGCAGCCACAACTGGCATTGCAGTGAATTTATTGAATAAAGGTAAAACAATGCATTCGTTGTTTGCTTTACCTGTACCAATGAATGAGGCATCCTCTTCAAATATGAAAGCAAATTCAAAACCTGCAGAAATTCTGAGAAATGCTGATCTGTTCATTATTGACCAATCTACGATGGCTTCAAATTGTGCTGTAAATATAATTGATGATCTTCTTAATGAAGACATAACTTTGAACAAAAATGACTGAGTACCATTTGGTGGTAAGGTTATGTTACTTGGGGGTGATTTCAGACAATGCCTACCAATCATTCCTCATGCAATGAGACCTGCTATAGTCCAAGGAAGCTTAAAATATTCAAAGCTATGGCAAGACGGTGTTATTTGCCATCTTACACTGAGTCGTAATATCAGATCAGAAGATCCAGATCGTAGTGAATGGCTTTTAAAACTTGGAGATGGAACTTTAAACAATGAAGTTGAGTTTCCTGCGGACCTCAGTTTGGTAGAAATACCTTCAGAGTTTTTGTGTGACAACATTGTTTCTGCAACATTTGGCGACAATATCTTGATTGACATGATCTAAGATGTGTCAAAGAGGGCAATGCTTTGGCCTAAGAATGATGATGTTGATAAACTTAATCAGCAAGCAATAGATATTTTAGAAGGTTAGTACATTACATACTTAAGTGATGATTCCGTGAAGGAAGATGATGAACAAGACAACTTTAATGTTGAATTCTTGAATAGTATCACACCTTCAGGGATGCCAAATCATTGCCAAAAATTAAAAATAGGAACTATTGTAATGCTCCTACGAAATTTGAATACTAAAAAAAGGACTTTGCAACGGAACCCGTTTTAGTTATAACATCCTTATCAAAACCAAATCTGATTGAAGTCGAAGTTCTCACTGGCTCGGCTGAAGGTGACAAGGTATTTATTCCTAGAATAGATTTATGTCCCTCTGAATCGGAACTACCTTTTAAATTAAATAGAAGACAATTTCCTGTAAAACCAACATTTGCAATGACTATAAATAAGTCTCAAGGACAAACTTTGAACAAAGTTGGGATTTATTTACCTGAGCCCATGTTTGGTCATGGGCAACTATACGTTGCCTTCTGTAGAGTAAGGAAAAGAACAGATGTAAAAGTTCAAATCCCTTAAAACATCTTTACAGGGGGACTTAATGGGAGATGGTAGAGTATTTACCCAAAATGTTGTGTTTTGGGAAATACAGTGGAACCTCGGTATACGACCTTAATCCGTTCCTGGTGTTTGGACTTATACCGAATAGGACGTATACCAAACCAACCTTTTCCATAAGAAGTAATGTAAAAATGACTAATCCGTTCTCATGTAAAAAAAATGGCTGGCTTTAAACACCTTTCTTTCCTCGCTAGTTTCTGCTTGATTTTTCATGAGATCAGCGTGTATCCTTTTAACTTTCTCGCAAATAATTTCTTCCGATACGCTGTCGCCGGCACACTGTTTTTCAGTTATCCATAGCAAAAGCAGTTTCTCGACACGATTTAATGTCTTCAATCTCTGTTTAGATTTTGATTTAACCCCTTTCGCAACGTTAGCAAATTTAATAATGTCTTTATTTTTCAACGTTAGCAAATTTAATAATGTCTTTATTTTTCACGATTGTCGATATCGTCGTTCTCGGAATACGGAATGCAACAGTTAAATCTCATTAAATCTCGAACACGCGTGCCACCTTCATATTTCTCAACAATCTCTTTTTTCAGTTCCGTTGTGACTCTAGTCATTTTTTTTCTGTTGCCCTTTTGCAATTCATGATTAATAAAAATAATAAAATGTTATTTACAAATTAAAATCAGAAGAAATTTAAGAAAGTTATAAACCGTAGCACCGCGAACGTCTAGTATAGTGTAGTACACCGATAGTGCTACTTGTTCATTGATGGCGCGTATAATTGAATTAAGTCGTATACCGAACAAAAGTCGTATACCGAGCAAAATTTGTTTCGTCCAAACAGGACGTATTCTAAAGCAGACGTATACCGAGGTTCCACTGTACTTTAATCATGATTTTAAAAACAACCAGTGCCTGCAAAGTACTCCAGGCCAGTGGTGTAACATGCAGACAGATCCATGTGATTTACCCTGCCAAATGTCTCTGCACTTTAGGTAAACTATTTGTAGTTTTATTTATTTATCATTGCTATGCATGCTATTTAGTATGCCCTGCATCGGGCTTTTCAACTGGTTTCATAATACGTGGTGATGTTAAATCAAAATTGAATCTTGATATTTACAAAGCGGAGTTAACTACTATATAAATAAGATTTACTTAGTTGTTTCTTGTTATAAAGTACAATAGTAGCTACCAAATCTATTAATATGTATTTTGTCTATATCTGTTCCATGCTTTTTCCAATTTTTTACTCTTTTATTTTGATTACAGTTGCTCTTGGTAATGCAGATGTGTGGTAAGAATTTTTCTGGTTGTCAAGTTAAAGTAACTTGCGCAATGAGCAATTTTATTCTTTTAGATAAGTGACAAAGTTGCATTTATTCTGTACTTTAAATGGCAATTGTGAAACCGGCCATAAGCTGATAAAATGCAACTTGAATCAGTCAAAATTTTCTTCTGCTATTGTTACTGTTGGAAATGATATTCATAAACTAAAAGCATATTGTTTGCATTGTTGAATTTTTAATTTTTGATTGGCTAATTTTATACACATGGTGTGCATAATTTTATTTGGTTCTTTGTAATTAAGTTTTGACTTTTATTAAATTTATCTTTTTCTTTCAGCTCTTCTTGAAGGCTCACGTCAATTTGTCAGAACTGAGCGAATTGATAATTCAACAGAATTATGTTAGCAGCGTAATAAAGGTAAGAATATGATTTTATAATGATATTTAAAGGTGCAACGTGATCAAAATTAAATTTTTGTGAAATCTTAGCAAGAGATTGGAGAAGAGGACGACGACGACGACATGGACGATGAAGATTTTGGAATGATTTCGGTGATTAATATAACAGATAAAAAGGTAAACATTGTTAATTGATATAATAAAGATGCTCACCATTTAAAAGCAGCTGTGTTAAGTAAAGAAAAACACCTGCCTCTCTTTTATATGAAATAGACTATATTGTTGACCACATGCTTAGCTGTTTGTCACCTAAACACATCCAATATTCTGTTGTTCCAATTCGAAGTTTACTAAACCAAACAGTGCCGTAATTAATCTGGCTATTTTTTTGCTATTAATAATTAGGTACTAGAGGTAGACATTAGGTTCTATCTTTATAATAATTTATTAATTTTGATATTATTAGTTTAAATAACAGATGGCACCTAATGTCTATCTCTAGTACCAAATTAGGGCAATCATTTGGTTTATTATTAATACATCGGGCTTAGTGATGTTTATATATGAAGCATGCAATGCCATAATATTGTAAATACCAAAAAACAAACTTTTTCAGAAGATATAAAAAACCTTTTTTATAGTGAATGAATTCATTTCAAGTTTACAATAAAATGGTAAAAAACTCACTTGGTTACAAATTCTCTGGAATATCAAAATGATGTAAATATGTCATAACATTTTAAGTGTCAAAAGTGACTTGCACTTTAAACATTGTGGCTTCACAAATTCAAAATACAGCCTCTTACAGTGCAAATATCACCACAGTATTTTTTGCAGCAGAAAACATTTTATTGAAGAATTGAGTTCTAAATGCAATGTATTTAGAGAAAAACGGCATTTGGCATTATGGCATTGCATGCTTCATATATATATTAGGATGTTCATAATTTTATGGCCAGTCTCTAAACTATTTACATTTGGTTAGAATTACTCAAGTATGAAGTTTCATCTTGATGAGATGACATTAAACCGTGCCGAAACGAGTGCAAGACTTGAATACGAGGAATGGTTACGTGGGGGTATTTAAGCAACGGTAAAAATCAATAACATTTTATTAAGTTCTTGATACAGTAGTCATCTGTAACATTCATTACAAAATTAGAAATTGCTGTGCATACTTTCTTGTCAATGTCTTTTTTTTTTTTTTTTTTTTTTTTTGCAATCTGGATATAGCTTTCAATAGTTTTGCACACAATGCAACACAAACTCCTTTTGATTATTGATTATGGATGAAGATCCATAATCAATAATATGCGAAAATCTGGCAATAATTTAACAGCTCTTAACATGTTAACTGCCCTTTGGGCTACTAATACAAAGTGTTGTGTTTCCACATCGAAGGACATTCCTGGAGAAAATTTGTATTTATTGTAGCTGACAAAAGAATCATCATCTTTGAATTGATGCAAGGTCATTAATTGTTTTCTCTAAAATGGGTAACAAATCAATAAGACAAGGTAAATAAAAATATGCTACTACAGTGAAGAGAAATTAAATTTACCAAATAATTTGCTATCCATTTCTTCACGCAGATGAATAAATTTCCTTCCCATAAATTGATGTTCTCTGCCCAAATTGATCAACATTTTACTTTTGAAGGTCAATAGTGTCAAAAAGAGATACAACTAACAGTTCTTCAGATAAATATCTCAAGTGTTGGTTATGCTTCTTTAAAGCTGCTGTAGAAATGGTTGTATCTATCACTTCATAAAAGTCCCTGATCAAGAAACAGAGATCTTGATTAGGGGCTTTTACAGCTGCATTGCACTTAGTCATGGTTTAATGTAAACTGCTATAACAGAGAAATAGTGAAACCTCCATTAACAGACACCGCTACTTAACAAACGTTTTCATAATCCTCAGACTCTTCAAATAGGACATCTGTAATATTTACCTCTAGATAATGGACGCCGTTGTCCATAACCTACTTTACGAAAATGTGAGGGGCTAAGCCGTGGATACGGAGTGGTAAGACTCTGGTATCACTTACTCGGCAACTATTCTCTAGAATAGCCCTCTGTTTGTCTTACAAGGATGGTTTTTCTATTCAAAGAAAATCGAGTGTGGAGGGCTTTAGCTAATGTGTTACTTTAAAAGTGGAATTTTGATGATCGCGTAATCACCTTTTCCTTACGTCAGGAGTCCCAACACCAGTTAATCACTTATTTTATACACGAATTAACACGCGTTATCCCTAAATTCGTGAATATCTAACATTAATATTGAAGAAGCCATATTTATATAATAAATCAAAATATTTAATGGATCAAAAATATGAAATTATACAAAAGAATGAATCTAAACCTAATCTTAACTCTAATTTTTAACCTAAGATTATTTCTAAACCTAATGCATGAGAGAGTTCACAACAATCTATCTCTGGTCATATTACCTTCTTTAGGTCTTTCGTATCTTTTTCTGTATCTATTTGAGGGTCTTCCTCCTTCCTTGATTTATTTCTCTTCTAATATTTTCTTTGGGAAGTCCTTTTAAGTCTTCTCTTGTATATTTCGAATGTAGTTCTATGTTTTATGACTTCCTTTTGGATTCTTATAACAGCCTTGTATGATGATATCTTATCTCGCATGTTGGACTTCTTGCGTGGCAACCCTCTTTTCGACGGACTGCGTTTCGTATATCGGATTTCCCTGTATGGCAATACCTTGTTCCAATGGACTGCCTTTATTGTATGTCAGACTTTCTTCGTGTGGCAACCTTCTTTCAACAGACTGTCTCGAGTAGCGGGAAAATGTCTCTTTTATCTGGTCTTCAGTAACGTGTGCAAAACTCGACTCATCGTGAGTTGGTCTGGGAAAGGAAATCAACTTCCTTTTAAAATTGGATGTTTTATCTGGTTTTTAGAAACTTCGTTGAAGTTGGAAAAATATTAATTTCTCTCAATTTTCTAATCTTTTCTTCCACTTGTTATTTTGATTAAAATGGCCCTCCCCTAAATTTCTCACAAATCCAGATTCTCACAAAAACAAAGTCTCATCTTCAATATTTTGAAAGAATTAATTATGAATGACATATTTTAAAACTAAACAAAGAATCAGTTCAGAGGATGAATTTTGATTGTAGGCATTGAATAGGGACTGGCTTAAAATAGGAACAGAGGAGGGCATGTTGTAAAAAGCCTAACAATACTCATTATCTGTTTGACAACTTAACCAGATTAGTGTTCTGTCACCATTTATCATCATACATATTAACATTATTAATCTTGTCACCGAGAAATCATTAACTTTTCTGAAGTTATTCATTCATTCAACAGGAACTACAGTACAGCAGTAACAAAAAAGTATGAGTTTTAAGGTTAAGACAACAGTGTTTAGTGAAAATTCAAAGATTAAAGTGGTCAGTAAATCGCCTTCATAGCACAAAGTGTAGGAAGATGTTCGATTTTCTCACATTTATGACGTAATTTATGATCTTAACAGCTTTGTGGTGGCTAAAGTAATTTTTTTATAAATCATTTATTGAAAAAAGCAAAAATGTTTGAAAAATTACACCACCTCAATTAGCTACAAAGTAGATAAATCACTATATTGATTTCTATTAGTCGCTTAGATCATAAATGACATTATAAATGCAAGAACACCGAATACATTTCTTACCCCTTGAAGTGGCTAGGAAATTGCCTTCGTAACTCGATATTCAAACTCTCATTGCCTAAATCCACCTTTGTCCACCCTTCCATTCAGGTTGTTTTTGATGAATTAATAATTAATCAGTGTTTCCATTTCATTGTAATTTTTGTTCCATTTAATTAAAGTATCCTATACAATCTGTTTACTGTTTAGAATTCAATTAAAATGTGATGTTTACAGTTGAAAAGTATATATATTATTTATCAGTATATGCTGCTATGTATACTTTCTGGTATTTTCACATTCCTAATGCAAATTTGATTTTCATAATCCATTGTATTCTTCACTTTATAATGACCAGGTTAAAATACAATATGGCTGCTGGCACGTAAATCCAAATAGTGGACACCTCTAAATAGCAGACAAACTTCTTGGTTCCGACAGTGTCTGCTATTCAGTGGTTATACTGTATCATGTAAAGCTTCCTCTTCACTGATGGATAGTTTAAATTCTGACCTTAGGAGAAATATTTTTAGGGAATAAATTTTTCTTGCCATCCATCAAGCTTGGTGCAAAGCCTTATCATTTTTCTCAAAAGATCATGCACTCACAAACTACAAGATTCACACACTCACTTATACTTGTAGTTAGCTTAACCTCTCGTATGTTGTAAAATAAAACAGTAACACTTGTCTATTTGATAACGATTTGTCTCCAGTTATTTGGTGTTTCACATTCCCTATCCAAAACACACTATACTTGTGTAATTCATATGACATGGATGTATTTGTGCACCTTTAAACTAACATTAACACAGCTGGAAACTGAACATAAGCCAACAGTGCTTCATGCGTAATAACCACTCCAGGCCCAAGCAAAGTGTAGCATGTCCAGATGTTTTGACATTGATGCTCAAGTCGGTCCAGGTTAATATTTATTAGGGTTTCTCAAACGGGATCCCGGTTTGTTTTTTTAACTCGGGAAATATCCCGGGATATTTTTCTTATCCCGGGAAATCCCGCAAATTTCTTAAATTCACTTTTTTCTTATTTTGTGTTAAGGTTGAGGAATTTTGCAAATAGAAAGCATAATTAACTCATTCACTGTCAGAATACATTTGTATTTATTAATTTTAAACCTACCTATTAGTTTTTTTTTTTTTATTTTT
Organism: Centruroides sculpturatus; assembly: GCF_000671375.1. Taxonomy (NCBI): domain Eukaryota; kingdom Metazoa; phylum Arthropoda; class Arachnida; order Scorpiones; family Buthidae; genus Centruroides; species Centruroides sculpturatus. Next base: position 933,579 of record NW_019384374.1, read on the forward strand.
GCTCATTATAGCATGTCACAAATGGTCAATAATCAATATATAGCTTATTTGTGGCAGGACTATAAAAATTCTTTACTTGTCGGAACCTGTAATATCTGGAATAATTGTGCTTACGCTGTCTTGAGTTTTAACCATGCCCAGTAGCTTCAATAAATGCCTGACGCCAGATTGTGCAAATTGGGCAAGGATACAAACGAGTACAAAGTCTGCAAGTATGAAGTTTTTCTTCATAAACCTGATTATTAAAGCCAAATGAATTGCCGAATTATCGAGCTCTAAGCTTGATGCCGCTATTAAAGCAGCCAAGGTAGACAAATCAAGAATACTAGAGAGCGAAAGAAGTACTACAATCTCGAAAACGAACTCGAAATCTTCCAGGCTACAGGTGAAAAAACACATAATATCTGTCTTCTCTTAAATGCATTAAACACTATTCCAATCACATCAATTGAATCGGAAAGGGCATTCTCGGTGGCAAGACTTTTCATTACTAAAATAAGAATTAGAGTGAGTTATCGGAGTATTGACCATCTTTGCTTTTTAAAATCTTATAAAAGTTTGCAATATTTTGTGTTATATTTTATTTAAAAAACGAAAATTACCTTTTAAATTAGAAGTTCATTTTTTTTTTAATTTTTAACTCAATTCAAAACATTATTTTTGTTGTTGTTGTATGCAGTTTCCAGCAAACTTTAATTAATTTTTTTCGATTTGTGAAAATTTCTACGTTATTTAAAGGTAATTTTTTTTATCGGCCTATAGACCTTACACAGCATTATTAATATGATTTTGGAGGTTACAGAACTTTAAAATTACTTTAGAAAATGGAAAATAATTATATCATTTGATTTCAAGATCTTTTGTATACCTTAAAATTAATTAATTCTATCCCGGGATTTCCCGGGATCCCGGGAAACAGTTCACTTTTATCCCGGGATCCCGGGACAAGCAAAAGACCGGGAAATGAGAAACCCTAATATTTATCAATAACCAAGAAATTAAATAATGACATGTTTTTGAGTGAAAGGAAAAAGTGGGCTGGTGGGCATTCAAAATTTTTGAAGTTAGAAAATAAGGGACACTCGGTATATTATATATGACATATATATATATATGTTAGAGATATAAGAATAATACTTGTACCAAAGGTACCACCACCTTTAGTACTTTCGTATTATACATGTCCAAAATTATACAGATTTTGGACATGTATAATACGAAAGTACTAAAGGTGACAATGTACCTTTGGTACAAGAATTATTCTTATTTGTATAGACATGATATATATAATTAGTAAATAATACCATGGCTATTCAGATCATGCACATCTGGATAAATAACTTGGGAGTATAATAGCGAGGTTGAGGCCGAAGTTTTAAACACGAAAATGTGTATGTCTGACATTCGGCGCCACTTTCCTGTAAGCCTAGAAGTTTGACAAGGTGTTTGGATAGTCAGTGGAATCATGCTTGACATTCCAAACACCATTGTCAAACATCTAGGCTTACAGGAAAGCGGCACCAAACATCCAACGTACATGTTTTCACATTTAAAACTTTGGCCTCAACCTCACTATTTTTAGTTGTCAATGATCTTGCTTTATTGACCATTTGTTGATCAATAAAATGCATGTGTCACATATCTGAAAATTTTAACAGACAGCTTTTACACACCAAAAGTATAGACTAGTGTGAGAAACCTGTAGATTGCATGTGGCCTTTGAAATTCTAATTTGCAGTCCCAGAGTTTTGTCTGTATAATTTTCTTTTCTGACAAAGAAGATGCAAACTATTCTCATCTTTTTACTGGCCAAATTTAAAGTATATATATTACTAAATTGCATGTCATTAACACATTATTTTAGTACCGAGCATACTGGAGGTTATCAAGTATGTTGGATCTCTGCAGGCTAAAAAGCTGGCATCTTAAGAAAAAGTGCATGTGACCCACATTTGGGAAAGGCTGCTTGTCACCATGATGTGTGTTAGCATGAAATGTCACACAACAAAAATTTAGAAAATATAAATAACAAGAATTTGTATTATTATCAGTAACAACAAAAGTTATGGCCATTACCTGAATTTGACAATCAAATTTTGTACATGTCCTATGAATTGTTATTAACATTAGGGTGAGTTTTCTTGAAGATAAAACCTAAAAATATTTGAAATTTTTGTATAATTTTGCTCTGATGAAATAGCATCTTATATTTATCGATACCGAGACAATTACTCAGCGACATCACATCCAGTCTGACGAAAAGCAGGAGTGGGAAGCGAGTTTTTTAATGTAACATCTGTCTCCATAAAAAAACTTCAACTTATTTGAATCATAAGGGTGGATGCACATATGGTGTGGCAACAAAAAGCAATCCTGCAAACACATCTTTTCTGTGTGGTAGCACAAAATCTAAACACAAACGGAAATGTGTTTTAGATTTTGATGCATGTGTGCAGTGTTCAAGATAGTGAACGATACCAACAATGCCATTATCCTCATGTTTACAAATTTTGTTTTCTACAGCTCGCTTTATTTAGCTAGATTTTTGATTAGAGTTTTTTTCTTAGATCAAGAAAGAACTGATGTACAAAATACACTTATTATTTATTGAGATCTTAATTGAGGAATACTATTTTGGGTATGATTTGTTTGTTTTTTCCTTTGAATTAAATTATATATGATTATTTGTGTAGAATTTATGTTAAATTTATTACACTTTCCTCTTTATTCTAGTGTGTCAGTTAACAGTGTTGAATTTTCTGTCATTAAAACAACACACAATTCTGTTGACTGAGAAACACTGTTATTGGTGGCTGCTGCAAAAGATAGAATTTAACCAACTTTCACAGCAAAAAAGGTGATGTCGTACTGCCGCCCTTAATCGGAAAAATGGAGAGTTTGATCATATAGAATGCCCAGTGTCTTTAAATATGTAACAGTATAAGTACAATTAATTTTTTGGAGTATGAAAAAAAACTTTGTTAATGAGTTTTCAAGTTTGATTTAAAATGTTAATTACAGACAATTCACAGGATAATTAACAAAATTGCTAAAAATTTGTGTAGTATCATTTTATATTAAGATAAAATTTCTAAAATTTTGAATTTTTTACTGTTAAATGCAAATTTTAACTAAGGTATTTATAATTTCTTAAAGTGATTTATTGAAGCTAAAGGGGGACCAATTGATTACTAAAGACTAAACACTGTATTTGATGTTGAAGTGTGAGTCCCAGGCATTCATTATTGCAATCATTTACTGTTTGATATTGTTTGTTTTCTTTATAGACTATTCTGGTTAAGATGCTCCACAAATTTTCTATTGGATTTATGTCTGGACTTATCAGTGTGATTGATTGGTTTTTAATTGAAAAAATAGAAGGCCAATGTTATGTTGATTTTGAGTCATAAATTGGAGCAATGTCCTGTTGAAATTTCCAATTGTTTCTTCCTTAACCAAATGTGATTAGGTTATTGTAGAGCAGTTCCTTGTATTTAAATGTAACAAACATCCTGAAGCCCAAGGCATTGATACTAAACCAAACGATCACCGTAATTAATTGGACTATTATTTTGCTATTATTAATAATGAGATATTAAGTAATTTGGTTATTAGAGATAGACGTTAGGCGCCATCTCTTATGTAAATTAAATAAGAGATGGCACCTAACGTCTACCTCTAATAACCAAATTACTTAATAATAGCCCAAATAGTTTCTGGTATTTTTGAGATTTTGTATTTCCATCTATAATTATAATGGCAAAATAGACCACACCATCACAGATCCTCCAACATGTTGCCCACATATGCCGATATATGAAAATCCATCAGGACCGTCTAAATTCCACTTCTCGTCTAAAAAAATGGAAATCTGATGGAGAGAAGTTTTGACATTTATAATTAATTTTTTGGGGTATAGAAAAAACTCAATGATTTGTTAAGTGTACTTATAAATAACATACTGTACAACATGCTAATATTATAATTAAAACTTTGAACTAGGCAAACACACAAGATTAACAGGAGCATAATTTTTGTCTTAGTTTGATGTCTTAAATTACAGGATGTCAACTGTGTGAGTCAGATATGGTCGTTTCTCAAAAATCACTGCAAGGGAGCAGGTCCTGAAGGAAAGAAGTTAATCTCCATTCTGGAAGATCCAAATGCTAGAGTAGGTCTTATACTGAGTGAACGGTTTATGAACATCCCTCCAAAAATTGCTCTACCGCTCTACGAAAATCTTAGGTAATTGACATTTTAGTAATTTTGATCAATAAATATTGTTAATTATAATTAAGATCATCTTTTCCAGGATGGACATGAAAAAAGCTGTTGATAAAAATATGAAATTTGATTTTTCACATTACTTGTTAATAAGTAAGATTTATCACCAGAAAATGGTGAAGAAAGATGAAAGTATCATTTTTGCAAATGCAGAAGAGGAATTCTTTGCCGAAGTAGGTTTTCGTAAGCTTTTGCAAAAGGCTTGTTTTTGTTGTTTTAATGACAATTTTGATTGCCTTTACAGGAAGCTGAAGTTCAGTTTGAATATTCTGTGGCTAACGAATCTGATACGGTACTGATGGGAGGATGGTCCGAAGACGACAGAGAATGGAAACCTTCCCGGAAGATATTATTGATACCCAGTCCAAAACTGGATGTTGTGATTCAGAAGTTGCAGTCTGAATTTTTGTAAACTGTTTATAAGCATACAGTAATTTGTAAAATAAAACTTTTTATTTAGAATTTATATAATTTATATGTATGCAAATGATTTACCACCACAAATAAATATTTTTGTTAGAAAATTATATTAATCTGTGTATTAAGAATTTTTGTTATGTTAACAGTAGGCAGTTTCTAGCAGTGCCATATCAGAGGCCATGCTGTTTAGTATTGGTTATTGTGTAACTAAGTATTTTAGTTTGAAGAACATTAAGGAATTTGTTCCCTGGAACTGGTGTGAAAATACATTCATGCCACAAAATATATTTATAGTCATCTGTCTATGTAAAATGGTGCATCATGTGGAACCAAATTCCGCCATCCACTTTTCGTAACGTTCGAGATCTTCCTTGCTGACAGATTTGTTTATCTTTCTGATAGCCTCTTCGAAATCTGCGGGGCTGACCGGCAGTTCCAATTCCTCCTTGGCCAAATTGCGAATTTCTTCAGGTGTGAGTCCAGCTATCTTCCGCCGCATTGCCATCATGGATGCATCCCTAATTAAAATTAAGAAATATTGCAGTACAATAACTATATGGTACCATTGTGAGAATGTCTGTAGGCATATTAAGTTCTTGCAGTTCAAGAATGAATCAACATTATTGTAATATTTAACATACAAAATAAACAAGTGGTTTTGCTCGTCTATCACAAGGTGACATTCTCACAGTAATAAGATTAAGAGGAAAGAACTTGTGCAAAAAGCATACCTGCAAACATTAGTTATGTCAGCACCAGAATATCCATCCAAACTAGCTGCTATGTCTGTGATATCTAAATCGGGTGCAACTTCCACTTCTCTAAGATTAATTTTTAACAGCGCTTCTCGGCCTTCTCCTGAAATGTAGATAAATGTTTAATAAGTAATCTTCCAATCATCAGTGCTAATAAATAATTCATCTTTTGAAATTCTTACTGGTGGGAAGTGGAATGTAGATTCTCTTTTCTAATCGTCTACGCAGGGCTTCATCAATATCCCACGGGAAATTAGTAGCAGCCAACACCATCACCACTTTACTTGGATCTTCACTATTACTTGTTATACCTAAAGAATGCTTATTATAATATCCATAAGAAGATATTTTATATTTGTGATGTTTTTACTAACCATCCATCTGAATTAGCAGTTCGGATTTAACTCGTCTACTGGCTTCGTGCTCTGAATCCGACCCACGTTTGGAACACAGAGAGTCTATTTCATCAATGAAAATAGTACTAGGTGCATAGAATCTTGCCTAGAAATAAATTGTCACTATTCTATTTAAACATCTTTACATAACGAAAAATATTAAAAGTTTCTGAAAAAGTACCATTTCGAAAAGAAGGCGAACAAGTTTCTCAGATTCTCCTCTGTACTTTGAAGTAAGAGTAGAAGATGAGACGTTAAAGAACGTCGTACCACATTCCGTAGCTACTGCTTTAGCCAACATTGTTTTACCTGTTCCTGGAGGACCAACCATTAACACTCCCTAAGGTATAAAACATAGCAAACATTAATGAAAATAACAACTAACTACAATTAAGAAAATTCTATGAGTGAAACAAAAGTTTAATTTTTCTAACTGCTCCAAAATTGAAGTCCTAATCTTTGGAACAAAATACTGGTATCCCCTGTATAACATGATGGTTACATTCCGAAAAAGTGCCGTGTTTTGCAAATCTGTGCTATACGAAACAAGACTAATGCAAAACAGGGTTACCTTCCAGTAGTTAATAATGAAAAAAATAAAAAAAATAAATTTTTCTTAGCAAAAGTATACTATGTTTATTGAAGCAATCGATAATTAACAATCACGATTAAAAGTACTGTATTACGCATTAATATTCATTTTAGTTAAACAAGGGCGTATTCTTTTTACAAAGTATTGTCATCTCAGCTTTTCTGTAGATCTTGATTAGCAGAAGTATCAGTAACATTTTCATATTTTTTTTTTATCATCATAAAAATTTTTAGATGACAAAATAAAAATATGTTTTTAATCAAAAATTTGTTCAGTAAAGTATAGAATTTTTTTCCAGAATTTGTATTCGAGTACCAAAGTACCACTATTTCGTTTGTTATTTGTATGAATTATCATTTCATTTGTAGGTAAGTAATACCTATGGTTAAAAGTTTAACAACACCCTACTAAATACAAAAATTAATCTATAAAAATAAAACATAGTGACAGTATTAAGTCTTAAAGCAACAATGACACCTAGTTGATAGGAAAGTTAGTGCAATGTTTTTCTTCCTTGTCCTGTCAGTTTTCATTAAAGAAAACCTGATGAAAAGCACAAAATAATTTGAAAATTTAAATATTCTAAAATATATCGGCAAATTGGAGATGAATTGTGTGCTTGAATAAAAAAAAAATACCGAACAATGAACTTTATACTTAAAAATTGTGACATTTTGTATGGAGGATTTCACAAACTCTCAAACTGTTAGAGCAAAACTGGTAGTAGTATTGTATGGGGGATATCCCTAATTCCCCAATTTTAAAACTGTTGTTAGAGTGACACTGTGTTGTACAAGGGATACCTGTAATATATTTTAAAAAAACTTATTAGTTATGCCTTTTGAGATTGAAATGATTCCACTCCTAACATATACATCATACAGTGCATTCACATATGTACAAAAGAAAAAAAAAATTAAATTCTGTATTTGGTTATGTTTATTAGGGTTTTAGGGTGGAAAGGATGGAGGATTAGGCACACACTGAATCATCATTAAAATGCATTGTCATCAGGATTATATCCTGAAAGTTTCGGCCTTCTATCTCAATTAAAGTGGATGAAACTTGAGTTGCAAAATTTGAGGATGATACAAAGCAAGTTAAATAAAAATAAAATAACCTTCCAGGGTCTGCGAATTCCTTTGAAGAAATCAGGCATCCACATGGGCAATACAACAGCTTCTTCCAGCAACCTCTTTGCTTCTTCTAAATCTGCAATATCATCCCAGTGAATATTGGGATTTCTCTGTAAGATGTCCCGTTCCAACATCTCTACGAGGTCTCGATCATAGCCACTACCATCAAATTTTCGTTCTTCCTCCTACATTAACATCAAACATCAACAGAGGAAAATAATAATCTACAAACAAATTTCATTGCAAAATATTCAAATGCCGATGCTGCATACCTTTTCTTCTTTAGACGATTCCTCCCCTTTACCACCTTTCTTTGTTTTTTCTTCTTTCTTTCCAGCCTTTTCATTAGTTGCTCTTTTATTACTCTTGTCGCTGGCAGCTCTATTATTGACATTTCCGGCTTTGTTGCCACCCGAAGGCCTTGCTGCTTCTGAACGCCTCGGACGGGTGGGTCTTATTGGCGGTCCCGGTCTAGATATATTTTATTTAATCATTTAAGCGATTATGAAAATACAAACAGGTGCAATTAAAATCTTATACTTACTTATGCTCCACAGGAGTTGGAGGTGGCCACACATCTGGATCTCTATTAATTGGTGGTGCCCACATGTCCGGATCAATCGAAGGATCGTCATAAGTTTGACGAGTAACGATGGGCCGATCGGTATGATTGTCCGACTTGAAACCATTTAACACCGTCGGAATATCTTTGACTAATTCATACTCTTGTGCTACTTGTTGCTGAATCTAATTGAAAGTAATTTTGTTAAAATAATATAAAATACACAACAACATAACAGAATCCAATCTCACCTGTTGCCATCTTTCTTTCCGAATAGAATCGTTAATTGTTTGAAGTAGTCGATGAATCTGCTGTACAACTCCTTGGTAATAGACCAATGCGGTCTCATAATTCCCAAGAAGGGCATATTCACGGCCCATTTTGGTATTTTCACAAATATCGGTAATATTTATGCTCATGATTCAATGTTGTTATAAAAACTGCAAGATAAATTTTATATTATTTAATGATGTGTAATACATCATTTTTACAATTATGCAAGAACAAATTTCTAAATTTATACTGAAACTGATTTATTTAGTTATATTTATATTACTAATAATCAATGATGATATAAATTTTCAAATTGAAGTTATCATGTTGGCTAGAACACACCTTTGCATATACAGGATGATTTTTAATTCACACAAAACATTAATAACTTTTCACCTGAATGAGATAGAAATAAAATTCAAAAAGTACTATATAGTACAGTATAATGTTTACATTTATAATATCAATGATTGATTAACGTTAACAGTCATTTTTAAAATAGTGGCATTCACTTCAGAACAGTGTGTTTATTATAAAAAAATTATCATCAAAATTCTAATTCTCCAATTGGTGTTTTATCAGTGTACTAATTGGTGTGCTATCAGTGCTAGCAAAGTTATTAGACCATTCTTCTTCAAAAGGAATGTTACTTCTGCTGCATATGTTGAATTATTGAAAAAGAAGTTATCAAACTGCCCGAGGATGACGTGCACAATTACGTCGAAAGCACTTGCAGAAATAAAATATTTCTTTTAATTTCTTTAATACCTTATCTGAAGTTTTTAATTGAGTTAATACAACTGTTGGCATGACATCCAATCTAAGTATTTAGTATACCTAACAGAAAAAAAAAGTTTTATCCCAAAATGCTTATTGGGCATTAACATCGTGCTTGGTTTATGCAAGATGGTGCACGGCCCCATTGTACAAAGCAAGTGTTTAAAAGCCTTTACAATATGTTTGAGAAGCATGTAATTGGATTAGATTATAAATAATATGTTGGTGGTGTAGAGTGGTTGCCTTTTTATAGCCCCAACTTAAAGCCATGCAATTTTTTTTTATGGGTCTATCTTAAAGACAGAGTATATCACAATGCTCCTACAATTGAAGTGCTGATAGACACAATAAAAAAAAAAAAAAATGGTGATTCCAAGAAAGACTTTTTTTAGCGTTATTGAATGTTTCAAAAATTAGTTAAAAACTATTACTGTGAGCAAAGATAGTCATTTTGAAAACGTAATTAAATGGCATTAAATGGCAATAAATTCTGTATATGCTTTTTAAATTTTCTTTTTATCTCATATAGTTGAAATGTTACTAAAGTTTAAAGTTTTGCATGAATTAAAAATCACCCTGTATGAGAGCAACAATGTTAAAAGCTCATTGACCTTGACACAATATGATTTCATCCGAGGCATCTTCATGACAGACAACTCACAAGTAAATAGACACTATTATTTTCAGACAGACATTATCTTATTTCACAGTATCCATGTGATACAAATGCCATGTATGCATATTAAAACCTAGTTGTTCCACCTCTTGCTTTCTTCAAAGCATTACCTGGTTTGGAATGGAACAAGTTACACTACTGGGTTCTTAGAATGTTGGCCCACTTGTCATGCAAACAATCTAAAAGTTCTCCATGGGAGGCAGGCTTTTGTGAATGTTGTTGGACTGTTACAATCCAGCAGAATCCAGGACTGACTGGCCTGCTGAAGCTTGCAGATACCTTGTGGTGCCAGCCAATTTCTAGTCTTTTTAGGAGTACAAGCTGCAAACAGAGTGGACATTTTGTCTGTTGGCTCACCAGAGAATATTGGAAGATGACCTTATTCCAATTTGGGAATGTATTTTTCAGAGTTAATATTGTCTTAGGCATTTTCTGACATTCGGGATTTCTATTTACTGATGTGTCTCTCTGTAGATTTGGTCTTTATGAATGACATTATTATTGGGAACTAGAATGTGATGGAAATTATAAAACAAGCATCAATTCTCTACTCTAGAAAGTTTCTTGCTATAAAACAGTAAGTCCTCAGTTAATATATTTTCATTTTAATGCAATTTCATAGACACTTTTCATACTATACACTACTACTTTGATATAATATTTCTGAAGGTCATTACTAGCTGCTGTATGAAGAGTTTGCATGTCACAATTATAAAATTAAATTTGCTAATTTAAATCTAAGCATTATTTATTAATAATTTTGGGACTTGACAATTTTTTAAAATTAATTAATATTTTTAAATATATATACTTATAGACAACTGTTTTAAGCAGCCCAGCATTTTGTGAGGATACGAATCCAGACTTTCCATGTGTTTACATCATTACATCATAATATCACATCTTAGCTATACTTTCGTTAAATAACTGTCAACTTTTACACCTGAGAGCTAAACATCTGTTAAGTTCTCAGGCCTAATAACCATGCTTTCTCATCGCCTTTCGACCTAATATCTCGATTTCAACAGTACAACATCAAAACAGAGCAACAGAGTGAAGCAGTCGTCGCCCCATCCTCGAATAGATCAGTCTCAAGTTCTGTATCTTTTTCCCTGTGCGTTGTGTTTTTCACAGGGCCATCGGACTTATTTAAGTGCTTATTCTCTGGATTAACATCGACCCAAAATACTTGATTGCCTAACTGGACTAACTTCGTTGTCAAGATTTACTAGCAACTCATTAAAACTTAAGGTATTTATTGCCACATGCAACTTCTGTAAACTCTCTCTCTCTCAAGAACTGCAGAACTGTAACCGAAATCTTAGATCCATTTTAATGTCTATTATATATATATCTCATATCAATTGTAGCAAAGATCTCTAACAGCTAGTATATTTAGAATTGATATATTTTATATCCTGTATGGCCTATAATTACCAATTAAATAGTTGTTATGTTAACCCATCTCTGAGTAGGTCACTTCCAATGCACTGTCTCTCCCTCCATCCCAAATCCGTTTGCTCACACACGCGATCGTTCGCGCTAGAACATAACAGTTTCTGTGTCTGTCCGTAAAGACACAGTGGTGTCATTCCTGACGAAACTTGTCATTGCGATCTTCGCCGACACGATGTCAACCCTTTGGTCACGTGGTGCCGAAGTATAGGGAGGCCCTTCGGCATTGTCACAATTTTTTTTAGATGAATTATAGGCATTATACAGATGTAAAAGAAAAATATTAGTAATGAGCAGTAAACAAGGCCCTGGCAGGTTATATTCACATGTTAATGTAGCCCCACTGACAATGTGACCACAAAGTCTCTATGTAAGACAATTACAAGTTAACTGTATGCTCCCTACCTTGCACAAATTTTAGTTTATTCCCCAAGTTTTTCTTAAATCTGCTTCCATTTTGGCATTTAAAATCATTAAAAAAAGCCTTGGATAGTCATTTTCAAATCTTAATGGTCAAGAAATCTCATGTTCCAAATCAAATTATTGTGTTGTTGCATTTTTATTTTGGGGAGGCTACACTGTATCTGATTCACATGTGATCCTACAGTCAAAATATTCTGTAATTGGAACAACCATATAACACAATTGCATATATAGACTCATTTTACACACCTATTGACTGATAGCATAAATAATTATATTATACTTAGAATATCTTTTAAGTTCCCAGGGCTGTGGAGTCGGAGTCGTGGAGTTTTGGTGTTTTAGCCAGAGTCATAGTTGTCAAAAAATCCGCCGACTCCGACTCCTTTTTACTCCCCAACTTGTCATGTATATAAAATGAAAAAGTATTGGAATCATGTCAAATTTGACTCTAAATTTTTTTTTTGCAAATCTACATGTTTGGAGATCTCCTGAACCCCCCAAATAGTCAATAAAAGGGAAAAAATTTGTGCGCGTGTATGTGTTATCATCTAATTTGTTTAATTTCTTTATTTCCTGTTCTGAGATATTAAACAATATCTCAGAACAGAATCTGGTCAGAGTCGGATGATAAGGAAAAGTCAGAGTCGAGTCAGTACATACTGTTTGTTATCATTCTGAGATATTAAACAATATCTCAGTACAGAAAATAAAGATTAACTTAACCCATTCCGAGATATTAAACAATATCTTGGAATGGGTAAAGTTTAAGAAACGAAATGTGGCACTGTAGCTTGCGTATAAAGAGGCATTAATACTATTAAATTTTGGTTCTTAATTAAAGGTCAACAGGGTGAAGATATAAAAGTGGTCACGTGTCATATCTCTTAATGAATATTTTACTCATTATTAGCGTTCAAAATTAAAAAAAATAAAATAAAACTCGTCTCTACCCTCAAAGTAAGCTTTTTTGTCATTTTATAATAGTACAGTAAAACATCTTAATGGGTTTCCATTAAGATGTTCTCGCCTAAGATGTTAGAATGTGTATGGGGACAGGATTTAGTTCAACCACTTTGACGCTTAATAACTAACTCCTGTGTTAAACCATCTGATTCTGATTTTAAAACCACAGAAATTATTAGGCTTCAAACAGGTGAACAAAATCATGCCCCACACACAGTCTAACATCCACACATATAGAAAAAAATCTCAAATCTTTTGCATATCTGAAATTTCAAGGTGTCCCAAGTCCAAAAACGTAAAAATTTGGGAGGGGTCATTTTTTGTCCGAGCACTACACTTTTCCTCTGTTATATATAACAGCCGGAAAAGTAAAAATTATTGAATACATATTTATATATTGACTGTATCATTACTTAGAGGAGTCTTTTAGCTTTGGAATAAAAATTTTCTACGTTCTATCTTTATTAGAACTCTATTTATCGAATCTTTTATTCTGAAGTCACGTGATGACATCAGAATTTCCAGGTCTCTTTTGGTAACAAGTCTGCCCTGGTCAGAGTCGGATGGTAAGGAAAAGTCAGAGTTGAATCAGTATATACTGTTTGTTATCAATTGTGAAAGGGGTGTTGCTTCTGTGCCATAACTGCTCAATCCTCAAATATGCAGAGAGATTATTTTTTACAGCTTTTAAAGAGATCAAAGATGTTAACAATCTTACTATTTCTATCTATCATAAAATTCATTATATGAATTTAATATAATAAGTTAAATTAATACACTGAACGTAAATATATATTTTTATACCTAAATCGTGATTTTTTTTTTCAGAAGTGCAGTTACTATTTTATTAATAAGTTACTCACTCAATTATTATATATAGATTAGAGACTTTAGGAAGAAAAAACTTTAAATTTATAAAAATGCATCAAATTATATATATTGAGATAACAATTTAACCCAATAACATAGAAGCTAACTATAAAAATATATTTAGCTCTGAATTGTGCTATGGACTATCGAGAAATATAATACAGTAGAGCATCGATTACCCGACTCAATTGGGGACAAGGGTTGGTCGGATAATTGAAAAGTCGGATAACCGAAAAGTATGAAAAAATCCATTATTAGTGTAGTATATTATTATATCAATGTAATTAGTATATTAGTATATCGCGTTGAATTTTCCTCCATGTTAAGCCTATCAATTTTTTTTTTAAATAATAATTGTCGCTATTGTATCGATAAAAATTATTTTATTGCTCACAAAACAAACAACCACTCATAATTAGAAAATTAAGCCTCGTTTAAATACTGGCCTCCCTTTCATGGTTGAGCCAGTGTTGCCAGCTAAAACACACAAAAATTTAACAAAAATAATATTAAAGTAGCCAAGACATAGCCAAATATTGTAGCGCCATATCACTAGCGAACATTTGAATTTGCCGATTAGAACGCGGTCGGTTAACTGAGGTGACGGTTAATCGGGGGTCGGATAATCGATGCTCTACTGTAGTTACATAAATTTTTAACACAACTCAATTTAGAAGACATCTAGGACAGAAACACAGTGTAAGATTTAAATGTCTGACTCACACTCCTGACTAGAATGCCATCAAGGAGATCAGCATGAGCATGTCTCTGGAACAAAAAAAGAAAACAAAGTTGCAATTTCCTACATACAAAGTAAAACCTACAGAAGGAACAAAGATGAGTCCTCTCAGCCAAAAACTGAACATAAACTTGGAATTATCCAAAGAGAAGTCAAAAATCTCTACAGAGACCACCTTCGAGATGCTTGACATCTCAAAAAATCACAATAAATCTAGAAGATTATCACATTATCAATTATGCTACATCAATGTAATGTCAGATTCCCATTCAGTCATAATTAATCTTTTTGTAAATGTCCAATTGCATTTTAATACATTATAATATTTTAATAAAGGCAGGCTAAATGGAAAAATGGTCAAGGTTATAAAAAATGTTTGCCTGTCACTCTGAGGTTTCTGTAGCCATATGTATGCCATTCAGAGGAATCCTACCTTTCTCTACTGTCTATCTCCTCTCCCTCCTTCTTCCCCCTTTCCCTTACCCTCTTTTCTACCAGCTAAATGCTTTGTGTATGGCTGAAGTCTTTCTTATGTATGTATGTATGTAACTCTGGACAGACCCAAGTCAAAACAAATCAAAACCACCATATAAACCTTCATGGACGATTTAACCTAGATACGTCGATCCCCAAACATAAGACAAGGAGACATGACAAATAGCCTCGGGAACTTTTAACAGGTGCTTTCAATTCGGTCCTTCGATGCTCGCAAGGCACTAAGTAAAGGGTACAACAGTATATAACTTAAGGACGTCGAGTAAACACTTTACCGAGCATTCCCTCTCGCTCAGAGCTAGAATCTCACTCATTGCATTGCCTAGTAAGATGATTTTAGTACAAGCAAGCCAATGGTACAGTCTGCTTTATATGACACAGACTACAACATTGGCTTGCTTATCCAACTGTATTAAACCACTTTATTAAGCAACACACCCAACACTTCATGCATTACAACAGACTATAGTGTGTTGTCATACACGAAACATGTGTACCTACATAATGCCTTGAAACAATAATGTAACATTCATTATACAGTTTCAAGGCAGAAAATACATACCCTGAAGCTATAATTTGTTCATGCATTATATAGCTTAAGAGCTTCCTAATGAGGGGGGTGGCGCCCCCCTCATTCGGAGGGTAAATCTTACCCTTATTTTCTGCATTATTTGCCATATTTTAAGTATTTTCGAGTAGTTGTTTTATTTAAAACGTCAAATTATTTATAATTTTGGAACTAATTTACCAGGAAACATCTGACACAAATATCGTAAAAAATAATTAATTTTTACCTTTAAACTATAAACTGGCCTTTTCTTTCGTTTCTTAGAGTTGAAAATTAGTTATTTCATTAAATTTCCAAACTGTAATTGTCTTTAAATTACCAATTTCGTCTTATGTTTACGTTTACTAACTGCTTCGCCATCTTATGGCGTCATCACCCCATTAAAAAAAAAAAAACTAGTTTCGAATTATACTCGCTAGAGGCGCTTTCAAATCAGAAAATAATGCCGAATAAATTTAAAAGAATAAAAACAACATCAAATTAAATATTATACGACTGACGTTAAAAAATATATTAGACTTATTTACGATTTATTTTTCTATTTTTATTAATTAATTAGTAATTTTGAAAAGTTTATTACGAAGTCAAATATTGTCTATCGCTTCTCATTCAGAGAAAGTTTTTTTTTTTTAATTTTTATTTCGGAAATAATTAATTAAAAACCTTTCTAAATACTTACGATTTAGTCTTATATATACTGGTCTCTCACCTATGTTCTAAAGTAGAGTTAATGTGTCAGGTTGCCGATAGCTGGCGATCGAGTCGCAACGCGGCGAGTTGGTTTATCTATTTGGTTAGTAGATAGTTTTGCCATTTTCAATCATTTTTATATTTTTTTCTACGAGAAAAAGAAACAACAGCATGCCGAATAAATGTTTTGTGACTGGGTTTACGTCTGGCTACGATAAATGTGTATGTGTGTGAAGGCACGACTTTGTTCACCCACTTTGAAACTTAATAAGGATACGTTCGTAAAGTCGAACGAGTTAAACGAGAATGACGTCATCGTTATTCTTATTTAGTTAGACTTTTCGAACGATTCGTTTATAACTAAATGGATGTTTCTAAAATCGAAGATACGAATGTTGTTAATGCAGCCTTATCCGAAATATTTTTCTTANGGTACGTTCGTAAAGTCGAACGAGTTAAACGAGAATGACGTCATCGTTATTCTTATTTAGTTAGACTTTTCGAACGATTCGTTTATAACTAAATGGATGTTTCTAAAATCGAAGATACGAATGTTGTTAATGCAGCCTTATCCGAAATATTTTTCTTACATTGCTTCGGGTGGACAGTTATTTTAATTATTTCACCTTTTAATTCACAATTTAAACACTCGAGTAGATTTAGAAACATCGATATCGTCGGGCGCCATTTTCTTAACGAAGTAAACTAACTCTTTCCTTCGTGAACTTCGTTAGAGTTTCGTTCGAAACGTGATCACCGCAAAGCATGTGCACTGGACGAGACTACTACTTTTCTAACTACTGTATTCGTTAGTAACGCATTTAATTCGTTTGACTTTACGAACATACCCTAATTCTGGTGTCTTTTGTTGAAAATTTCTGAAATTTTGCGCGGAAGTTTTTGTTTTAGGAGAATTGATGCAGAGCCGGCCCTACCATAGGACGAACGGAGCAGCCGCTCCAGGCGCTAAGTCCTAGGGGGCGCCTCAGTGGTAAAGAAAATTAAAGGGTATAAATTAGGGGCAACCAAGGGGGCGCCATAACAGAATCTCGCTCCATCCTGAAACTTGCCTCGGGCCGGCACTGAATTGATGCTATTAAATTTTGGTGATTAAATATCAAGGGGGTGGCGAGATATAAGAGGATCGTGTGTCAGTAGTAGTGTAATGAGTGGCACTAATCACAAAATTAATTTTTAAAATTTGTGAATAAGGAGTTAAAGTTTTTCCAAAAGTGAATGGTAATTTGAAATAATATAACACTAAATTTCTTTTTTTTACATTACATGAATACAGTTTGTTTAAGTGTTTCCAGTTTTTCCTTCAGTTTATCTAAAGCAAGACATATTTCTTCAAGTAAGAACAGCAATATATTTTTGCTATTGCAAACGATATAATCTCGATCTAATTTTTGATATTTTATAATACGACACCAAGAAAGTTGACATTGGAAATCGTCGATAAATTGTTGGTCAAGTTTTTGGTAGCGAGAAACAAAATTCCAGTTTAGGTCATCTTTTAATTCGCGTAAAGTTGTGTTTTTTAATTGTTGGTATTTTAAATTTTTTTATATTGTCTAAAAAGAAAGGAACAATTCTTTTATAATATTTGTTTATTTGAATACAGATTTTAAAATTAAATACAAAGTAATATTTGGGTACACACATATAAAATAATATATGAGTACATATACAATAGTTGAGTACATATAAAATAATAATTGAGTACATTACAAGTTAATTTTCTCTACATTCTCTGAAGTCTTTTCATCTCTGTTAGTGATGTTTAATGAATCTGTTTCTATAAAAGTTGGATGCATAATTTTTTCAAAAATTAATTGCGCTATGGCTGTTCCAGGTTCAAAAATAATAATTTCAAAATTATCATTAGCTAAAATATTACAAACACTAGAAGTTATATTTTCAAAAAAAGACAGCAGGATCAATATTTTCTAAAATAAGCACTTTATAAGTTTTGGCATATCCTCTGAAAGCGTTTTTCTTTGAAATAAAATTAAACATTTTTGTTTAAATGTTCGTTCATTGCATCGAAGGCTTTCTTATAAAATTTAAAGTCCTTAACATTAATATTATATTTGTTAAACAGATAGTTTCCTTTCATTTTTGTTAACGAGACATACGAAGTAGACTGGCGTTCTATGATCTCCATAATTTGATTATCGCATATCTTGATTCTAAACGGGCGAATTTTCGAAGATTTGGCCTTATCTACAGATAGGTCTAAATCAAACTTTTGCTTTTTCGACTGGGGATCTTCGGTATTTTTAGGTTTTGGCCTCCTTTTTTTACCAACACTCTGTTTCATATTAAAATCAAATTCACACTCTAAAATTAATATTATATTTATTAAATTATTTTAAAATATTTTAAAATAATAATATTATTATTAATATTAATAATACTTACCACCTTCGGAAGACATGATTAGTTAGTTGTTATAATGGAGATTCTGGCAGAAGACCTATTGTGAAGTGTGCTGGCGCACTATATAAACTAGTATTTCAAGGTAACCACCGGAAACTCCCTTACGTTAAGGGAACTCCCTTAGTTCTCTCAGGTAAATTAAATTCTTCTGTGGGTTGACTTCCTGGAACTAACCGGTCCAAACCGGTTAGAATAATTAATTTTCCAGCTAAATTGGGTCAACTCGGCCCGGCCAGGCCGGTGGTTACCTTGAAATACCAGTTTTTTAACCTTGATCGACAAATTAGAAAAACAAAACCAAAACTATATTGTATCTTTAACTAGATTGTATCAGGAAAGAATTTTAAAATATTTAATTTGACATAACAAGGTGACATCATTTTTCAAATTAAAACTATTTAATTTAATCTAGCAAGGGTGTGGATTATATTAGTGGAAAAGGTGATTCGTGGAAAAGGGTGGAATTTGCCTAAGGGGACATAAACTAGTATTGTAACCTTGAAGTTACATACTGTATAAATGTTTGCAATATGGCTTTTTAATAGGATATAAAAGAAAACATACTTATGTAATACATAGCATTTGTAGTAAAACTTATCCGTGTTTAAAATAGAGGTGTAATAAAGCAGCATTGTTAAATTTGCCAAATAATAAAATATATGAATGTAAATTTTTCATAAGAAACAATAAAATAACATTACCGATATTCAATAAATATTTTATAAAATGTAATTGCATGAAATGTAATTAAATATTTTATTTTCTAAAAAATAAAATATTCTGTGAAAATTCCGAAAAAGTATTCTACAGGAGCAGCTGAACATGATATATTTTGTGTTAATGACTTCGAAATGAATCCAAATGAACAAAAAGTAATATTTACAGATCTGGCTATAGAAATGCCAGATAACTGTTATGCTAGAATTGCTCAAAAATATGCTTTATCTCTAAATTAATGCGGGAGTTATCTATTGCGTCTATCGTGGAAACATTGGAGTCCTAATGTATAACTTTGGACCAGAAATTATTATTTTTGAACCTAGAATAGCCATCGCGCAATTAATTTTTGAAAAAATTATGCATCCAACTTTTTTAGAAACAGATTCATTAGACATCACTGACAAAGATGAAAAAGGCTTCATACCTGAGCCGTTCACACCCCGGCACACGTATTTGTAAAATCTAAGTGACTCGTATAACATGGAATTCATATAAAACGGAATTATCAACAGTGTTATTGGGGAGTCGACTGTATCAAAAAGAAAGCTTTTATCTTCTCAGAGACGCGCACTTCTTCTTATCACCAAGGCATACAGGACTGTGAGTAATTGCTGTTTACAGGTATTAGCTAAAAAGCCACCTATAGATCTTGCTATATTGCAAAAACTACAGTTCCAACATCTTAAATGGGGACAGACAATTCAGATCTCAAATTGTACACTTAGTTATAATGACATTGAGTGGCCAATACCGTATACAGAAACTTTTTCACCAGACAGAACTTCTGGTTGTAGTTTTACTAGTTTATACAGTGCTGATGTTGACGTATATACTGATGGCTCACACATTAACGATAAGGTTGGGTGTAGTTTTGTTATATATCTTAATAATTCTGAAGTTGTACATCAAATGTATCGGCTTGACTGTAGATGTACTGTTTTTCAAGCTGAGTTATTTGCTATTGGGATGGCTATCGACTATATCAATCATAATTATAATACTCTTCATGTTCATATCCATACAGACTCTATGTCTGTTTATAATCTCCTTCAGAATAACAATCTGCATCCACTAGCTCAACATATTAACAGGGCTATTTTGGCTTCCCACTGTGTGTTCACTATCACATGGATTAGGGCTCATCAGGGAGTGCTGGGGAATGAGAGAGCTGACTCCCTGGCTAAAGAAGCTGCTATGAATGACTCACTCTCAATATCTTATAACAAAATTAGCAAACGTTCGTTACGTCATCTTCTATGGTTAGACACAATACAACTCTGGCAGAATATGTGGAACCAGAACAGACAACATATTACCTTCAGTTTCATTCCGGATCTTCTGCAGTTTCTCAAGATTAATTGGTACACTCCTGATTACTACACTTCACAAATTTTTACCAATCACGGTAAATATGCAAGTTATCTTGCTCGATTTACTAATAGGAATTCCAGACTTTGTCAAGCCTGTGGTGTGGAAGATGGTGCAATACATTATCTTTTTGACTGTATGATTTTTGATAGCTCACGCCTTGAGATTCAATTACTATTACAGGAACTGGGAATTATGTGGCCTTGCAACCCTTCTGATATTTGGCGTACAAAGGAAATATATTATGCTTTTAAGAGACTTGCTAGGCATATCAATACTGTAACTCACAACTCTATCTACAATTAATTGTCTTGGCCCCTGGTTATTTAATGAAATTTGTAGCATCTACACGTGCATTTCTGTTGTATAATATAATATATATATACTTTTTCTCATCCAGTTCTAATATTATGCAGATTGGTTGTTGTTGCATCCTTACATGTAATGTGTTTACGCGCTAGTTGCTTTGTATTTGATTTAATGTTATTTTAATTTTGTTTTTATTACATGTATTTTTATTCTATGTGTAATTGATTCGGTTTTTGTCACGTCGTGTGATTTTTAATGTGATTGTTGATAGCACGTGTTTACTTTTGTTACAAACTTATATTATACGTAATATAAGTTTGTAACAAAAACATAACATAACATAACATAAACTTTGTTATGTTTATTTGTTTTATTTTTATTATTTTATTTATTATTGTTTATTGTTTATTTATTAATTTATTTTATCTTACTTATTTCATCATCTGCATTTATTTCTGTATTACTTCTTAATTTAATATTCACTTAATATTGTATATACTCTATCCCTGGTAATGCGTGTAGCGGGACCAGGGAATGTACAATTATTTTTGTACCAATAAAACAAAATGAATGAATGAATGTATCAAAAATTAGATCGGACTTAATGAAGATTTTACTTGTTATTATTAGCATTTACAATTTTTTTTTATAACAAAACTGGTCCCTACTCTCAAAATTAAATTTTTTTGCCATTTTATAATAAGTAATTATATAAAAAGTTTCTAAATAAAATATCGTAACTGATGGCGCCACACACAGTTTTAAATGTTGCCGGAAAAGTTAAGAAACTCACTGTTAGATTTTTTTAATACATAGGATATGGGATTCTGTTTTTAACTTATTTAACAAATGATACTTAACATCAGATGGACGGATGATTGGTAAGATAAAAGTGTTAGCTTGCTTTTTTGGGATCTGGAATCGAATGCAGGCGTTAAACCCAAAGAATTTTCAATGCACGGTATGTCTAGAACTTTGATCCCTCACTATCCAATTATTCTTATGCTAGCCGTTTGGCTGATGCAGTTAAGGCCGCTTTCGTAGCCATTTACCTGTCCATTTGAAGATACGCATTTACTCCGGTTGCCAGTTGGGACACTTTTCACACTACACGGACACTTGTAGTGTGAAGTCTCATGTTTTGAAATTCAGCCGCCTGACATTCAAAGGCCAAGATTTATCTGTCCGGACAAACATCGGATCGTACGAAACAGGCCTAAAACGTCAGCCTACCTCCCTGGGGGACACTGGGCGAGCAATCTTCCAGGAAATTTTCATAGATGGTCAACACGACGGGCCTCTTCCCTCACTATCCAGCTGTACTGTAGTCGTGTCCGAACATACAATGAATATGAAAAGGTCTTCTTATAGTGTCTACAGTACAGAAAAAAAAATGACACAAATAGAAATGAAAGTTAATGAACAAATTAATATAAATTAACTATGAGCGGAAAATCAAATCTATTCATTAATAGATTTTTAAGAACGTCAAGAAGAAAAAATCGTCGCGGATTCGATTCTCGAGGGAAACGAATTTTTTTTTTTTTTACTCTTGAGATTATATCCTATAACATTTCAAAAATAAAAATGAAAAATAATAGAAAAAGAAGATTATATAGTTTTAAAAATGTAAGATCTTTATTATTTAAATTAAAAAATTTCCAAATTTCCCTACGACGATCTGGCAACACTGTTCCCATTACACATGGCTCTTTGGTCTGAAATTCAAAAACAAACTTAGGCTTGTTGCCTTTGAAGAAGGACATGTCAGACAGAGCTAGGTATCGAGCTTTTCTATTTATATTCTAGATAATGTATATAGTTGCCAACCATCATCGTTTTGTATGCTCAGTCTGTGGACAGGGCGTTTTTCTCTTTTGTCAACGTGTTTAAAGAATTTGATATTATCGTATAAACACTATTTAATGAGTCTAACACTAATATATACGCCGGACTCACCAGTAGTAAGCGGTTTCGTTTCCTGAACACTGGGAGTTCGGTTGTGGGTTCGCGCCTCGCCACCCACGATCGAAAAACTCCACGTGTAGTTTTCCGGGTTTTCTCCACGTCTGTAACGCCTGAATAGCGGCCAGTTACTCTTAAAAGACCTCCCGAAAGGCATATTCTCCGTTTCCTGCATATGTCCAAGCAATAAGCTTCGGCTGGCCCGTCGGATACTACCGTCGCTGCTCTGTCGGAGAAATGTCACACAGGCTGCTTCTGTATCCCCTCATTTCTTTATGCTGCGCTCGAGAAGTGCTTTACAGCGAACACACTGAAACTGGTTTGTAATTGGCCAACACTTCTCGTGACGTCATTTTGCTACACTCTCGCTGCATAAAGAAACACGGGGTATATGAACCATAAAGAAAAAGAATATATATGGGTATTCCTCGTACAACACAGTACTTCTATAACACTGTTTTGCTCTAACATGGTTTGAATATTGGGGATATCCCCCGCACGACACGACTTCCGGTTTTGCTCTAACACTGTTCGAGAATTTGTGAAATCCTGTGTACAAAATGCCACAATTTTTAAGTGTAAATTTTGTTATTTGATATTTTTTTTTATTCAAGTAAACATGCATGTGTCATCCCAAGTTTGCCTGTAGATTTTAGAATATTGAAATTTTCAAATTATTTTGTGCTTTTCGTCAGATTTACTTTAATGAAAACTGACAGGACAAGGAAGAAAAACATTGCACTAAATGTCCTATCAACCTGGGGGTGGTGGTAGTATTGTTGCTTTCAGACTTTAGCCCTTAAGACTGTCACTGTGTTTTCTTTTTATGGATTAATCTTTATATTTAGTAAAGTTTATTGAAACATTTTTAGGTAAGTGTTGTTAAACTTTTTTTACCTGTAGGTATTACCTACAAATGATTACTTCATTTGTAAATATGATGAACAAAATACAGTGGTAACTCGGTACTTGAACAATTTGGTATTCAAACACAAATTCTAGAAAATAATCGCTTGTACTCGACTGAACAAACGTGACCCACTAGAACAAATTTTTGATAAATAAAATATTTTTATTTTGTCATCCATAAAAAATTTTATGGTAAAAATAAAAAAAAATATGAAAATGTTGTTGATACTTCTGATCAATATCAGCAAAAAATCTGAGATGACAATGATATACTTGTAAGAAGAAAATGCCCTTGTTTAACTAAAATTAATATTGTACTTTCAATTGTGATTGTTAATTAATTATATCGTTAATTGGAAATAAGTTACCAATTGCTTTAATAAACATATTTCTCTTAATAAAGGAAAGGAATAGTATACTTTTGCATTTGTCCTTTGTTTCATGTAGCAAGGATTTGCAAAACATGACACTTTTTTCAGAAGTTAACTACCATGTTATATAAGAGATATCTGTACTTCAAAAATGTTCATCTAATAAAACATTTAATAAACAACAATTATACTAGTACTTTGTATTATTCTGATTTACACTAGAAACTTGTGATGATATAAAATTTTCTTCTATCTCACAAAATTCTCTAGCAATTAAAAATCAGATAATTCATTATACAGTCGACCCCCCCCATAACACTGTTGATAATTCCATTTTATATGAATTCCATGTTGTACGAGTCACTTAGATTTTACAAATACATGAGCCATTCACAGCCCGGCACACGTATTTGTAAAATTTAAGTGACTCATACAACATGGAATTCATATAAAATGGAATTATCAACCGTGTTATAGGGGGGGAGACTTGTATTNGTACTCGACTGAACAAACGTGACCCACTAGAACAAATTTTTGATAAATAAAATATTTTTATTTTGTCATCTCTAAAATCTTTTATAATAAAAATTAAAAAAATGTGAAGATATTGCTGATACTTCTGATCAAGATCAACAAAAAAACCTGAGATGACAATGATACTTTGTAAAAAGAAAATGCCATTGTTTAACTAAAATTAATATTAACACATAATACAGTACTTTTAATTGTGATTGTTAATTAATTATTGATTGGAAATTAATTATAAATTGTTTTAATAAACATATTTCTTTTAGTAATGTAAAAGAATAGTAGACTTTTCTAGAATGTAAGTCCATGTTTTGCATTAGTCCTTTGTTTCGTATAGCACGAAATTGCATAACATGGCACTTTTTGATAATGTAATTATCGTGTTATATGAGGGATACCTGTATTTTATTATGAACAACTGAAGCAAACCAGAACAATGTTATGAAATTCCATCAATTGGGAAAAAAAACCAATATTAATATTTTTAATTATGTATGCTAATATATGTATGAGAATTTTAGTTCAAATGTGATAATTTTAAATGGCAGATGAGATAAGCTGCATCTTCAATTCTGGCAACTTTAGTGCCATCGTGTTGGTGGTTAAATTAATTATGGCCGACTTATCGGCAGAAGGAAATTAGTTACTTTTACAGTTATACTAAATTATTAAGCAGCGTTACAGCTTCTCTGCCCAAAAAGGAATAAACATTTGATTCATCGCTTAAGAATATACAGACCGTATGATATGAACTTTTTCAAGAAAAGAACCATCATCATCCTTAATATTTTAGAATGATTTGTAATCTGCAAAATAGTAAGGCTGCTGATGGTTTTACCATACAGCATTGCAGTGCCTCCTGCATTACCGTGTGGCAAAAGGAAAAGATATTCAGTATGATAAGGACAGAGATAGGAAATAAATAACCAGCAAAATTATTGTCCTTAATAATTGCAGCAAAAGTCAATAAACTGATTGATAGCAACATCATGAGTACATTGTACTGTAACAAAATAATTATTAACAAAGCAAAACATTGTACAAAGGCAGGAGGCACTCATCATGCGATATCAAGATTCATGACACATCATAAATCTGGGTGTAGATTTATGATATGGCTCATAAAATATTTGACCTTGCTTAAATTGTGATGTTAAAGAGTATAAAGCTATTGCCATACTCTTGACAGTGTTTATGGAAATAGCTTTATAAGCTATCATATGCAGAGATAACATTAAATTTTGTTTATTAAAGGTATTTAATATAAGCATTGTGCAATATCGATGTTAATAAAGAATTTCTTCACTTTTTATGTTGTCGGCATTTTTATTCAAAAATCAATGTTTTTCTATCAATGTCCCAGCTATTTCCCATTCTTAAGGTTGGCAAGTATGAATGTACATAAATGTTTTATTTATTTTGTAAATGTTATAGTTACTTCATTGCTTTGTTATTGATTAAATTAACTATGTTTACATCTTGTTGATTGATTATATATTGTACATATTTGGATAGATTACAAGATAAAATTATAGTTCTGAATGAGATGAGGGTTTGGATCCTTGAATTTTACACTTGCAGACATCCAAAAAAGTCAAAGGAACCATATCTCTAATTGTGACCCTTTGAGGATTAGATGTGAACTTTGAATGAGGGATTTACCACCCCCAGAGTTATAAAAATGAGGAATGAGGAAAAAAGTTAATGTAACCATACCTGTACATGTGACCCTTGACAAAATATTTACTTCGAAAGGTCTGTTTTTATGGTGAACTGGTATGCTGCCTACTCTCCATACTCTGCATCAGTATGGTCTATGGCTCTGATAAGGTCCCGATTGTCTCATTCAAAGGTATAATCATACCCTTAATTATTTAATAGTGATGAGATGAACTACATGTTTGATGAACATTTTTGGCCTTAAGTAAAGTGAAAGGTCAGTTTGACTTATCTGTTTTTTTACCTGAAAAAAGTCTATATCATTTGAATTCATGTGTATCTGATAATGCTGTAACAATATAAGTTCACTGTAACTGTTTGTGTCATGATACTTTGATGGTATTTTTGCCCAGCTTAAAGTGAAACTTAAGATTTTTACTCTGACTCAACTGTTTCTAAAAAGAAAAAACAATCATTTCTGCTGACAGCAGTACAGAAGTTGCAGACAGCAGTATAATAGGAAGTTGCCTTTAGATAATTTGTATTAGGCCAAGTCAAATGAAAATAAACCAATGTAATTTATTCAAAAATTGTTACATACAAGTTAAAATTAACGACCACTAGCATTGCGACATTTGTCCTACTGGGTAACAAGCCCAATGATTCTTTGCTTGTAGAATTTCTTGGTTTCTGCTTCAGAAAATCTTGCATATTTGCATCAAAGGCAAAACTGACTCTTCAGATACTTCTTCACTAATTCACTGAACTCATGAAAGTTGCAGGGTGAAAAGTTCAAAATGTAGGGTGGGTGCTGCAGAATTTTCCTTTTGAAGTTTTCAAGCTTTTCATGTGACAACATGTGGTCTTGTATTTTTATGCAAGCAAATTATAATGTCTGACAATGCACTTGTTCTTGATTGCTGTGCAGAGTAATTGCATGGTTTCATCCTATAGTCTGGGCTTTCATCATGTGACTTACATACGTTTGGTGAATTATTAAAGAAGCATCTTAAGGTTGCAGTTTTGTCTCAGATGCATATGTGTGGGATATGGCCATTCACTTCCATTCTTTGAGCATGACAATACCAGGCTCATTATCCAGTGAGACAAATGTCTCAATGGTGATGCTCATTACTTTTAAGTTACAGGTAACAATTTGCAAATAAACTATGCTGGCTCACTTTCATTTGACTTGCCCTAATAAATATGTATATACACATAAATTACCTAAAACTTAATTCTACATAGAAATAAAGTAATCAAATTTACAATGTCAAAGACTAAATACAAAAGAAATACTTTTTGTACTTAGTCTTTGGCACATCTGTTCACAATCATTGAAATACAGTGATACAGTGAGTTTTAAGAATGGTATCAACCTTTCTTTGAGCCAAATAGGCTCAAAGAAAGGTTGATACCATTCTTAAAACATCCCAACATAGTTATTGCAGAACTGATATGATTGATAAAAAATTAATCACCAAAAGATATTTTTTAAATATTAACTTTAAATAGCAATAATGATAATTAACATATCATTTATTTCAGTTATTCAGGAAGGATGAATGTGGATTCTGGATCGAGTAGACTTTTTGGAAACTTGTCAGAATGTAAGTAATTAATTATTGCCTGTTTGTTATATCTTAATATTTGTGACATTTAAGATGGGATATCGTCAACTAGGCAATGCTCGACTGGGCTACTGCTAACTGGGTGCTGGACATCTGTGCAACAAAAATAAGAGATCAATAGTAGACAAAATACAAAATTCTTATTATTTTTATTATAAAAATCATTATTCCTTTCTATTGATTCTAGTAAATTTCAATAATATTTTTAAGAAACGAGTTAAAAGAACAATTTTGTAATTAACAAATATATTTTTACATATTATATACTTTTATTTATTTATTTTATTTTTACAAGCAAATAGAAAAGACTAAGGACGGTTGATATATAACTCCAAAATTAACAAATACACAAAAACAAGACAACAGTTACATAAAACTAAAAGTACATTACATTATATGTTAAATACAATATAAATTAAAACAAAAAAGTATAAAAGTTCCTCTAAAGAATTTGTTTTCGAAGAACTTTTTATATTTCATGTGCTTTGTTAACCGCTTCTGACATACAGTAAGCTAATTAATGCCGCTACATTACATAATTCCCAAATATTTCCTTTTCTTAAGTTGGAAATAACTTGTAACTCGTATCTCATAAGTCTTAACCATATTTATATTTATATATATATTACCAATATTTACAATAAATAAATAAAATATTCTCCAAATTGTATGGTTGCTNCAATTTTATTAATTGATGAATTAAGCAATTATTATATATATATATATTTTTAATCTGTTTAAAAGTAATTTATATACTATAGAATATACATATTTAAAGAGATGACACTATAATTATTTGTATATACAGAGATTATAGATTTTCTATGCATGAGATTGTATCCCGAATCTTTCTGTTATAGAATATTTTTATGATAAATTCACTGGATGATGGATTAGATGCAGATCTAATATGGTGTAATCTCCTCAGAGGCCACACTTAACAGATGAAAATTCATTTTGGAAAATTGTGAGTGAGAAAATTTGTCAACTCTGCCTTATATCAAAACTTATAATTATCAAAAGCTGATTTATTATTTTATCTGTCAATGTATTTAGAAAAATATGGGGGAAAATGTCAAAATTTATGTAGAAAATGAAAAAAAACATATAGATAAGATGGCTAGCAAAACCAATACAGCTATATAAAATTGATACTGTACTATATCTTTATGTTAAATTTTATTATAATGACTTTTTCTTTAAAAATTTTAGCTAATTAAACAAAGTAACTTTTGATTAGATGTTTTATAATATTTTACACACACAAATTCTGTACATTATATTCTAAAATGATTTTTTCTTTAACAATATGAAAAATACATAAATATTAACTTCTTCATTTTTTATATAGTCTAGAAGTAAAGAGTAAAGGACACCAGAGTGCAACATAAAATAAATTTTATTTAGGAGTAAATGTAAAAAATTCTGTTCAAATTCAATTTAAACTGAAAGAAATTTTAAATATTTTACATATATTTTTTTTTTTTATGCACAGCATCATTCCACTGTATACTATGCTCTATTATTATATATAAAAACAACTCAGGAGATTCAGCAGACAAATTTATCACAAAGGAATGTTTAATTTGCAATTATACATTTAAATTGAAGAAAAATGGTGGAAATATTAAGCATATTATAGTTGTTTTTGATATTGACCCTATACAATGTACTAATTACAGTATAGACAAGTTCATTGTCCAGTTTTGGGGGTGGACATTCATGGAATCAGTTCTATTTCAATAATGATAAAACGTAGATTTTTTTAAATAATTTTAATTGTTTAATTAATTAATTAGAATGTTTTTATTTTTATATTAATACAGAATTAAAGAAAAATGAGTTTCTATTCTACTTTATTGTTTTTAAAGTTCAAGAAACGAAGACTCGTTTAGTGTACTGTACAGTACATCATGTTGTTGTTATACATTAAGTAAATATTGCTGCAAACTGCGACATTTACCAAGTGAAACTTTCCATAAATATCCTTTTTTAACAACAAAAAAAGGTTAACGAGCTCTGTACTAAGGCGAATTATTCTCTTCTCGTTACATAAAGACGAAAATTAGAAAGCTTTCTAATTAAATTATCAAATTTAAATGGATAAAAGTATCGAAATTTTAAATACTTTTATTTTTAGAAAGCTTTCTAATTAAATTATCAAATTTAAATGGATAAAAGTATCGAAATTTTAAATACTTTTATTTTAAACAATATTTACAATAAATAAATAAAATATTCTCCAAATTGTATGGTTGCTAAACGTGCAAAATTTTTAAGCGTGTCCAGTTGTCGTGTTTCCATTTAAGATTGCAGATGTTTAAGCTGTGTTCAGTGAATGAAGGGTAACGAAATGTAGAAAAATGAAGTAAAAATATCTCAAACAAATTATTAAAATTAAGTAACAGTTTTAAAAATGAAAGGTTAAAATAATTAAAGGTTTTTATCAACAATTTAAGCAAACAAAAAATGAACTTATTGCCCCACATAATTGCCAAGACAATTAGATGAGGAGGAATGCATGTAGAGAGCCCTATGTCTGTAGATCTGACATTATTTTTAGGAATTATAGACAGAAAAATATACTACTGTGATCAAAAAGTATTGGAAATGATTTGTTTAAACTGCTCACAAGCAATAGGGCACCGTTGTTGTTTTTCTTCATCATTTGTATGACTTTTATCAACATCTAACAGCAGTCAGTTAGATGTTGTAGGATTACTTTTAGGTGTTGTAAAATTGTAGGATTACTTACCGAGTGTGCACTGTTCGATGTTGCCATTTCTTAAGCTTGTTTTCGTTGCAGAGTAGCGTACCAAACAGCAGCCGCGATTTCTGATAAGTTATTTTTCTGCGAAAAATTCGTTGACCTTTGGAGACATCATTAATATAAACAATTTTTATGGCTGTTGAATAAGAAATGTTTCTTTCACAAGAAATGTATAAAATTACAGTACTGTATTAGACTTACGGTACCTAATTTACATACTGTACAGATGATAGTAAACTCAACTTACTCGCCTAAACTCTCCGTAGCGTGGCGCTGGACGGCGGAAAGTATATATATAATTATAATAAAGTTAAAATAAGTTAATATATAATTATATGTACAGTACCTAATTTATATATAATACTGTACAGACGATAGTAAACTCAACTTACTTGTCTAAACTCTCTGTAGTGTGTAAGTAGTTCGGCTGCTCGTCTACTATTGGTCCAGATTCGACCAATCCTGTTGCGACACGAGTCAGCGACGACGTTTCATGAGACCCTTTTAGCATCTTTATACGAATACTGTTGCAATTTTTTTGCCACATTATAGGAATCTCCGTTATAGGAACCCGTGTTATAGGGGGGTCTACTGTGCTTGAAATTTTAAAATAACACAAGTTGGGTCTGGGCCATGGTAATTAATACTGGCTTCCTTATGTGCTTAATAAGTCTTATTACACAAGACTTATTCTTCTATTGCATTGTAAGATTGTTTTTAATATCACTCAAAATCAGACCTTGTAATCACTTGGTGTGTTTTTTCTCTTTTTTGTGTAATGTTAATACAATTTTTGCAGACATTTACTTAATAAATAATGGCTTTTTATTCTTTTTTCAAAGCCACGTAGATTTATAGTTGTGGATTAATAACTGGATAAACTCTTTTAATTTAATTTCTCTGTTTTAATTTAATAAAACATTTTATTTTTAATTTTAATTATTCGAAATTATAAAAATTATGTAACTGTTTATTAGAAAAAATAACTGATTAAAAAATTGAAGAAGCAATAGCATATTTGCATAGTAATTCAAATGCTGTTTCTTTTTGTCATTGTGCCATACTATAAGGGACGTGAGGGTCGGGGAATTTATACAAAATTGGTCAAGGAAAGTCACGGAATTTCAAACAAAAATTTGAGTAGTAATCCTGTATATTCATTATTGAATTTTATTTAAAGTAAATGATTTTTAAATTATACTTTAGCTCCCATTTATGAAGATGGCTATCGTCTACCAAGCAGAAATATCTTCCACTCGAGAAATAAATCTAAGTTAGAAAATACCTTTCTTGATAGTTCAGGTATATTTATTGATAGAAACTGTTTAAATTGATATTCTTGATTAATTGTCGTTCATAAGTCTGTTTGATGTTCAAGGTGATAAGGAACGCTCGGAGAAAGGAGAGAAGTCCTTCAACATGACTGTTGATGGAAATAGAACTGTAAGTAGAAAGTATTAAAAAATGATATTTTTAATGTAAATTTAATATATTGTCTTAAAAATATTAGATAGACCTACTGGACGAAATGGGAGATATAACGAGATTCTCTGTTGACAGTTGCGCTTTGGCAGAAGAACCCGGTCTTCAGGGTAAAAATTTCAAAGAAGTTTTACACTTTAAAAATTGTTCAAATTTCATTTTTTTTTTTTATTGCTAAAATTGAATGAAATTTTTGGCTTTAGCAACATTGTCTCTCTTCAAAGAATTTCTGGATGCATTTCGAAGTAGGCCTGCCATGCACGAAATTTTCCAACTCTTATTAGATTATGAGTCCGTAAGTTGGCAATACAATACCCCATAACGTAGCAAAAATATTTAATTTCTGTTTCTAAATTAAATATTGATACAGCAATTTTAACTTTTCAGCTGTGTTCTAATCACGTGAATTTTTTAAGGAAGATGACAATGAAACTTCCAAGTAACAAGTATAACAAGTGAGGCCATTTTTAATTGTTATTTTGAATCTTAAAGCAATGCTAATGCAGCAATTTTCAGTTATGCAAGCAACTGCAACTGTTCTTGTTAACTAGCAAAGCTCTCTGAGTATTGCATGAATGCAACTGCAAGTAAAATCTAAAAGTTTGTTGCTCTTGTACATGTTATAAATGTATAGCTAATGAGCAAATACCTTTGTATCTATGTATTGTAGCAGTCATCAATCATTATTAGAATTTAGTTTGTCAATTTCTAAGTGTACTGCAACCATGTTTCAAGTGCGTAACTGATCTGTGTATGCAACTTGTAATCATTGCAGTTGCCTATATAACTGAATATTATGATATTTAATTATTGCTTAAATGCTCACTTCTAAGTTTAA
The DNA here is from genome assembly GCF_000671375.1 of Centruroides sculpturatus. NCBI lineage: Eukaryota > Metazoa > Arthropoda > Arachnida > Scorpiones > Buthidae > Centruroides > Centruroides sculpturatus. Next base: position 966,647 of record NW_019384374.1, read on the forward strand.
CAATATGCAGATTTCATCGTGCGATAAGTATATTGGAAATGCTCAGAGATGAACGAAACACTTGGAAGTTGCTCAGAACATTATATCAAGATCGATTAGAAGTAGAAGAAATGCTAAGAAATGAAGAAGTTATGATGGATACTCTGGTTAATTTTTTTTATCTTAAATGATTGTACATGGTGACCTGTTGTAATATTATGAAATTAAAAATGTATAGAAAATAAAGTAATGCAACTAGAGGTTACATACATGTATTGGAAGGTTGTCAGTTTGGAGAATGCATATTCATTTTAGTATTTTGCTGCATACATGCATGGAAGTGCAAAATGTCAGTCACATTGCAGTAGAGGACCCAGTGCTATGGTATGCAAAATGGGGATGTGTTACTTGTATCCAGTGAGATTTCTGGTGATTTTTAAAAGTGTTACCATGTTTCGTCATGTTGTGACATTGTGAAATGGTATCAGAAGTTCCTCTGAGCAAGTCTGATTTGCCTCACATGGAGGAAGAGTGTACAACAGAAAAGAGAACATTTGAAAGATGTATTCAGAATCCAGAGAAGTTGCTGTGCTATTTGTCAGTGGAACACATTCCATACAGCATGTCAATGGATTGATGTTCTGTATGGAATGTCAGTAGTTGAAAATGTTTCCATACCATATGCAGCAACTGCAGGCATTGCAGTAGTGTGATTTGATTATTCATCCACCCAGTATGAACTGTGCACCATCTGCTATAGTGGCCATGTTAAGTGTTGAGTTTCTTTTAAGCTGAAACTGACAGTCTTCTGACATATGTATGTAACATTTAAAAACTTATAATTGCATTATTTTAATTTTATGACATCTCAAACTAATTGCTCTGTATTTAAAATGTTTTAAAAATAATTTTGTATTTGCATATAGTATAAAAGAATGAGTGACAAACAAGTGATTGAATATCTGTATGAAAGAGATGCAACCGTTCGCCAGAATCAGGTAATCAAACAGTGACAAAAACAATATTTGTTTTTTAAAAAAGAACATTAATTTAAATACCACAAATGTATTTCTTGTTTTAGTTAATTGTCGACTGGTTGGAAAAAAATGCGGCAGAAGACTTTGAACACAATTATCCAAATAAAGTAGAATTTTTTTTACAACACAACAATGCTTGGTAAGTAATTATTAAATTTATATACTGTTGATTTTTGATATAATGGACTAATTAATGGATAAAGGAATGGTCCAATAGTGTCGAATGTCCATTGTGTGTAAAGATATCACGATGAGTACAAAACAAACATCTGATGTGATAAGAGACACACTAGCTACATTGTGGTAAATATGAGAAAAACAAACACTACACTTCCAAGAAAAGACAGACAACAAACAATTACCTATTGTGACTGTCACAATGCCTGGCTGCAATTTTTTTTTATCATCATATTTTAATTTATTCAGTACAGTGGTACCTCAGGATACGAACGCCCCAGCATACGAAATTTTCAGGATACGACACGAAATTCGAACATATTTTTGCTCCACGATACGAACAAAAACTCACCATACGACGTTACATTAGTTCGCAGCGCCATTTTTTATTCACTTCTGTTCATTGGTCTCAGTCCGCGTGTTTGCTTCGTCGTGGAAGGATTTCGCTTGATGAAGGAAATCTTGAGGTATTATCAGAAAGTGACTGATTTTATTGAAAAGAAACATCTCAAAAAGGTTCACACTGGCCGTATTACAGCTCGGAGTAATCGTATTTGCCTAAGTCATTTTATAAACATTTTAAAAAGTAGGCAAAGCCAAACCTCTTTGGATAGATATTTAACCAAGCCACCTGTATCCAGTGAAAGCGCTGGTGAAAGTGAAGGAAATAAAGCAAAAAGCAGTGAATAAAAATTAAAACAAAAAATATAAAACAACAATAATTTTTTTAATCTTTTCTAAGTTATTTTTAAGTTATCGTTACATTATGTTATGTAAGTTAGATTTTAGTATCATTTCCCTTCTTCCCCTCCTCTGCCATCAGTTTACACCGCCACCTTCGTCTATCCTCAAAAGTAAAGTGCAAATAAAACTATATATTTTTTAAAATTAATTATTATTCTATTATGGTTATTTATACAACTACAAAACGCATTTTTCAGTGTTTTCCTTACTATATTTATTATTATTTTTTAATGTACTACTTAGCTTTAATTTGAGTGTTTTTTCGTTGGAACGAATTATTTGGTTTTACATGTAATCGTATGGGGAAAAATGATTCACCTTACGACATTTTCATGATACGATCTCAGTTTCGGAACGAATTAATTTTGTATCCTGAGGTACCACAGTATAATAATTTAATTTAAAAAATCACATGACTTTAGGTCCAGAGTGGACGTTCATATATAGATATAGGTAATCGAGGCTTCCAGTTCCTAAACTTTTTTTGGTCATGATTTTCACCTATCTAACTTCATTCTCAAGAAGGACAGATGGATGACAGTGGGAATTTATAGGTCTGCAATTTGAAAATTGCAGCCAAGTAACTGCTGCCATGCTGCCTAACAAATATTTTGTACATTATATTATGGCATTCTGATAACAATGTGATGTTCTTGGATATTTTATTTCCACTCCACCAAGTGTTTTTGAACAAGTAGATTTGATCTACTGTTTTCAAAAGACAGTACATTAGATCCATAAAATCAAGTTTTTTATGAATACTGGATGTAAAAGTTAACAGTAATTACAGTAATTCTCGATTTGGTGCAGCTGTGGAAGTAAATTGCATTTAATTGCTCTCTTTTAAAGTTTTGATATTTAAGTGTACTTTACTCAACTTTACAGTTTTCAAATGTTTAATAATGTCAAAACAGATGCTGGTTTTTAGTTGCTTTTTTTATGCTTATGTTTTGTTTCACAGCTGAATGTCCTTCCCATTGTCAACCCAAGTCTGGATCACAAGAGAAATCTTGTGATCCAGACTTGGAATCAGCCATTGTACCGTACTCTGAGAGGGATTAGACAATGCCATTGGACCACAACACTGTTTGGACCTCTTGCTGCTTAATTTCTGTGATTCTGGCTCTCCACTTAGTGCAATCACATTGCTGTCACCTGATTCATAAAGCGATGCAAAACACTGCTATATGTGCCCTACACTCTTTACATGAGATGGAAGGCAATTTCCAATAAATTATGGAAATTTTTTTTAAATGGTGGCAAAACTTTTATCTTAAAATAAAGTTTTATATTTTTCAATTTAATTTCTTTAAATCTAATATTTGCTAATTTTTTTTGCACCTTTTTGAAATTTTCCACACTATGCTGTATATAGTGCTAAAGATGATGGGTAAAAATATGATGCCACTTACACTTGGAATTATGAATACTGCATCAATGGCAATTGCAATTCTGTCAGAGCTGTTAATTTGCTGTGACAGAATCGCCAGGTGAAAATATACATTGTTCCAGTACTCTGTTGTCAAAGTACTCAAAAGTGATTTTCTTGTGCATTAGCAATGACAATGGTGATAGATGATAGTGTGATTTTGAGGCAATTCAAAGTGGAAAGCCAGTATGATGTAATGAGAGGTGGTGTGTTCATCAAAGACTGGCTGTTTGCCTTTGTTTTTCTTTCGGTTTTCAATATTGTAGTTTATTGTAGAAAAAAATTCATTTGGAGACATCAAAATGGAAGATGTGTTACATATAATGAACATAAGGTAATTAGAAATTATTTATATTTATTAAATGCAAACAAAATGTAATATTGTCAACAGTATGCATATTGTTAGTAAAAGTGTTGGCCTGCTGTTCTTCAGACATAGATTTGAGTCTGTATTGAAACTTCAAACATTTTTATGGATGGTTTAGTCTAGATATTTGGGATCCATCATTTGCCAACCAATAGTTCCATTGTGGTCCGGGCCAAACAATGAGAGGCATCCAATAAACAGCCCTCCTAATTGTGTGCAGAATGTGCCTTTGCATGTAATCTCAAATTATGTTAACTTCCAAAAATGGCCAAAATTTAGTATACAAGTTTATAATTTATCTATTGTAATTATCTGAAGCACACATTATGATATTTTATAGAGAATTTACATTAAATTTTTTCAGGGAAAATACGTATCACGCCCTAATGAATCCTAAAGTAGATCATGCATCATCTGAACAGCACTCTTTAATAAACGAACTTGATCCAGATGCACCAATTCGACTTAATGATCGAAAATTGCACGATACAGATAAGGTATGCCCTTTTGAAAACACTTACATAAATTATTTTGTATTTCAATTTTTTTTTTATTTTTTAGAGAAATGAATCAAGACTTCTTAAATACATGTTTGCATATCTTCGTTCTGGACAACTCCTTAAAGTAATGGAAGATTTTCACATTGTTTTTCTTTAATAACTTTATCTTAAGATGCAATTTTGATAATATTATATAGGCTGAAAATTTGGCAGAAAGATTCGGACAACCATGGCTGGCTGCTGCTCTGGAGGGATGGAAGTTATGTCATGATGCCAACTTTGACAAGAATGTTTCCGAAGGCGATGTTCTGTGTGACATCGAAGGAAATCCCTATAGAGACGTATGGAAAGCCATGTGTTGGAAGATTTCGGAAGATGTAAGTTAAATTGAAATTCAACAAATTAAATATTAAAATGGATAAAGAGAAATAAAGTTGTTTTCGTGTAGGTTCGCATTCCAGAATATGAAAGGGCGATGTATGCTGCACTCAGCGGTAATTTGAAAGTTTTACTTCCCGTCTGTGCATCGTGGGAAGATTATCTATGGGCTTACATGAAAGTGGCATTAGATGTCCGAATCGAACAGGAAATAAGGAGATCCACCCAGCAAGAGCGTGCACTGGAACAGCTGCCTTCGACATATTGGGATAAAACGTGTGTATTGTGCATAAATATTAAGATGTTATTATTATATTATGTAAAGTATACAAAATAATGTTTAATTTCAGGTTGACAAATGAACAAATATTTCAGGAATTACAAGCAAGTGTATCAAATGTGAGTTATTTAAATAATATTTCTAATGTTAGAAATGTAGTATAAAAGTACAAAGAAATTAAAGTATAAAAATGGCATTTACCTGTGTTATGTAAAATTGGAATAAAATTTGGGTTAATCTTTAAAATTTTTGAAATCTGAAATAGTTTTGGAGAACAAACAAGTTTAGACAAATGTAAACAATGTATTGAGTAAGTAAACAAAAATATTTGGAATCAACTTTGAGAACTAAATGAAGATGACGGGTGGTGCATGCTTATTGAATGAAGGCCAGGGTTGCATTAACACACTAGTATATACTTTAGGGATCTTGTCTCACTGCTTGTCACTAATATTTTTGTTCTATACTATACATTACATCTAAAGAAATTGAGCTGGGACTCTCAAAAGTGCTTAAAATGGTCCTACCAAAGATCATTGCACAATAAAATACACTCATTATGATAGTCACAGAATGGATAAGCTCTCAATAGTAATTTTATAACTAGAAATTCTTTTTGAAATTTAATTCTAAAGTATCAAAACATAATTTCTGTTTTTAAGAATATAAAACAAGAAAAATAAAGAATAAATTCATTTTATTTCTTAATTTCAGATCACACAGATGAAGAGCACAAATTATTATCACGTCATGCAAAAGTACATCATTTTAGATAACGTAGAAGGTAAAAAGATGGTAAATAAATCGAGTAGCCTATATTTATTTGTTATAAAAGAATCCAATAATTCCAGCTCTGGTCGAAGAGATGTACAAGTGGTCTCAGATGCAACCACGTCCGTCATCCCATCTGCTACGTTTCATGAGTCACGTCATACTATTCTTACGTACCATTGGTCGTTCCTGTAAAGAAGAACTCACTGTTGCCATATTAGAATCCTATGTCAAGGTATTGAATATAATTCTTACTAAATTTATTCTTTTCATTTTTACTTACATTTATTGAAAAGATATTTTTAAGCATAAAACATTATTTTTACTTTGTTCTTTACACAATAATACCATAAAACATTGCTTCCAAATATCTAATATAAATATAAAATTATTCTTGGAAGAAAGTATAATCTCTTTCAGGTTTTCTACTTAACTCTGTGTTTAGGAAATAATTATTTAATTATCTAAAGATTTGTGAAGGAACAGATCTGCTCACTCTATCAGCTTTACAATAAATTTTTATCAGTGGGTAACAGAATTTACTTGATGGGTTGTGCTGAAAGAACAGTAATTAATATTGCAAATATATCATTTTAATTTTTGTAATATTTTTTATAAAAGTATTTCTAAGAGTGTTATATGGGTGAGTGGATGAAACCACTGAATGATGATAGCTGGTTAGGATTTGTGCTTCACTAGCAGGCTGGATATGTGCAGTTTTCAGATTTTTTTCACATGTTAACACTTAAATAGGGGTGAATTTCCTGTAGAAAGTCCTCCCAGGAGGCATCTCTGTGGCAGATTGCCCAAGTGTTATGTTGGCTTAATTCATTATTCCATTGATAATATGTTATTGTCAAATTCATATTTTTCTCTGAGAATAGAAGGTTTGGACCAACTAATACTAACAATGAGTCATTTGAAATGTTGGAAACTGTGTGTCATTGGAAAAATTAAATGCTTTTAACTCTTAGTGTTAATTACATCTATAATAATCATCATTCTATAGCTATGAATCATAGTCTTAACAATGCCATAAAACATCTTATTTTCTATAGATTGATATTCACACCAAATATTGTATAGTAGGACGAAGAAATCACTGTGTTCGGCATTACTTGTGCATCATTTTATTGCAAGTATCTTTGACAAATTTATAGTTGTCATCATCAGACAAACACAGAAAATTAATAAGAACAAACAGAAATATTCTGAAGAACAAAATGCATATTATTCAAATTAAAACATTTGATAATACCATTAGGAACAAGCAACAAATATTCAAATGTGTTCGAAATTGAACAAGCAGTAAGATACGTAATATGCAAAGCAGCACATGTGTGGATGCAGGCCCACATTATAAATATGACAGAGGATAAGGATAGTTGTTTAACTGCTTATACAGCGTAGGACGAGAGTAGGAGTGTTGCATGTATCTAAGGTTGTGGACTCCCATATAAAAACGAGTTTTTGATTTTTGCAGCACTTAAGCATAATTGCTTGGGACTGTAACCCTTTATAATTGCAGGTTGTAACCCTGCTCAAGCACCTTTTTTATAAGTTCTGTGGTGTGCCTTCCCTTCATAACATCATCCTGGTGTTCTAAGAGGTGGCTAGCCAGCATTCTTACTGTGGCCCCAATGTACTTTGTGTTTATTCCTGTTGCAAGATTCTCCAGTGGTACAGCATAAGACAAACTGGGCGTTATGTTTGCTTGTAAACAAGAGATCTCACCCTACTTACTTTTTAGAAAAGGTGCTTGCTAAATTCCTACGTGCATTAATTCCAGATTCTCCCTATGTTACTTCCTTGTTCATAAGTACCAAATCCACTATCACTTCAAGCATTGGTGCACTACAGCCATACATCTACACCTTCTACAAACTAGATATAGTATCCTTGTACCTTCAGTGCCCACATTCGAAAATGTAATGCTTGCCAATTCTCTGCTCCTAAAGAAAGGGGCTTCAATATCCAACAGGTACTTGATATATGTGATGCACTGACCTTTATCACTGAGAATAATTATTTCTTTAATCAAAAAATCTATTAAAAAAACAGGGAGTTCCTATGGGTTCCCCTTTATCTGCTATTCTAGCAGAACTCATTATGAGAGAAATTGAGAACAGAACGTTCAATTCCCTGCTTGCCATCTACTACCCGTGGCTGTATTTGCATTATGTTGATGATATCCTTATAGCTTGGGAAGATACAGATGAGATGTTTTTTTACCTTCATGAAGCAACTCTCAAGTATATATCCTTCCATCAACTTTACTTGGGAGAAAGAAAATGATGCAGCAATATTGTTCTTAGATTTGTACATACATAGATCTCCTGAAAGACCACAGTTCTTGGTTCACTACAAATCTAATATGGCACTACATATTATCCCAGCAGAGGCTTTCCATCCTTCACGTTATGCTAACGCCGCCATTGCCACCCTCATCAGAAGGGCCTTCTTACTATCATCATCGCAAGTGCTAGTGAATATTGAATTATACAACATTATTTTGGCAGTATGCACTTCTGGTTTTTCATGTGCTAAGTTCATGCATATGCTCAACACGGTAAAAAAATCTCCATTTCCAAATACCATGCTATGCAATAAGAGGGAAATTTCTGTGGTCCAACCATTGTTGTCATGGGTACCTTGGACCCCATTCTATATGCATTTGCCGTATTTTTAAGCAGCATAACTTTATCCTGCCACTATCCCCACTTCCAAATCTACGCAAGCTCATTTGCAATAATCAGGACAAATTTTATACTTTTGAGAAATCGGGGGTCTAACTGTACCACTGGAGAATCTTGCAACGGAAATAAACACAAAGTACATTGGGGCCACAATAAAAATGCTGGCTAGCCACCTTGTGGAACACCAGAATGATGTTGTGAAGGGAAGACACACCACAGAACTTATAAAAAAGGTGCTTGAGCAGGGTTACAACCTGCTATGGTCCCAAGCAATTATGCTCAAGTGCTGCAAAAATCAAAAACTTGTTTTTATATGGGAGTCCACAACCTTAGATACATGCAACACTCCTAGTCTCCTACGCTGTATAAGCGGTTAAACAACTATCCTTATCCTCTGTCATATTTATAACGTGGGCCTGCATCCACGCATGTGCTGCTTTGCATATTACGTATCTTACTGCTCGTTCAATTTTGAACACATTTGAATATTTGTTGCTTGTTCCTAATGGTATTATCAAATGTTTTAATTTGAATAATATGCATTTTGTTCTTCTTCAGAATATTTCTGTTTGTTCTTATTAATTTTCTGTATTTGCCTGATGATGACGACTATAAATTCGTCGAAAGTACTTGTGATAAAGCGCACATATAACACCAACCATAGTGATTTCTTCGTCCTACTATACATGTTATTTATGTAATATATACAGATTTCCAATAAAACTCACTTGTAGCAATTGATAAAAATGCTTACAAAGTCATTGTGTCAAACACGGTACAAAGAATTTGGATTAACTTAGTACAAATTGTTGATGTACTGTACAGTACATTAAGATCAATGCCAATCATACAAAGCACATTTCGTGATTTGTTAAACACTTGTATAAAAAAAAATTAATTTTTTGATATAAAATATGATCTTAGATCCATAAATATACAATCCTTGTATGTGATTGTTGACATTCTTTGGTGAAGGATACACTCAGAAAGATTGTATACAAGGATTATATATACACTTTTGATTGATATTGCGTTTTGCAATTTCAGATTTCAGTGTAATTTCAATAAAAGAAAAGGGCTGGCATTTCTTGGAATGGATGCAATAAATTCCATGTTTTTGTTCCTTTACCTTCCATAATAATATGATTATAATAATAATACTCCATAATAATGCGACTTTTATTTGATCTAGGATCTGATCGAGAAACAGCAAGTGATGCTGATTGCCGACTATACTGCCACGCTACCCACTCCACAACAAATATTATGGTATGCCAAATTTTTGGAAGGAATCAGTGGGACTAAAGAAAGGCAACTTTGCCTAAAACTTGCTGAGTCAGTCGGACTGGACGTTGCTCTGATAACAAAGACCTTGGTTGAGAATATCAGATCTAAAGAAGGAGAGGACGACACTACTAGCATTCTATCTTCAGAAACGACTAAGGTAGAAATTATAAAAACAATCATTCCGTGTATTTGAATTATATAGAATAAAAGTCTTAACAGATTTATTTTATTAGGAAGATCTCTTGAAGATTGAAGCAATCGATTGGCTGGTATTTGATCCTGCACAGAGATCGGAAGCCATACGGCAAGCAAATGCACTAATGAGAGTGTTCATCGGTGAGTTTTTTTGCTAAAAATGCATCATTTATATTATGTTAGGTTATATAGATATGTATCTTTTAAATCTATTAATAAATATTTTTTTATAGCAAATAAAAAGTTAGATGCTGCAAGGAAAGTATTTTCAAAAATTCCTTCAGATTCCATTGACATAATAATTCGTCAATGGAAAAGAATCGTGAGTATGTTTGAATTCTGTAAGGAAACCAATAAAATTCTGATTCTGTTGCATGGGAATAAGGCAGAAAAAATTCCAAAAACCCAAAAATAATATTTCAAATTAATTTAATTAAAAGTAACACAAAAAGTTGACATTTACATTATAAGTAATGTGTTTAAGACCAATAGATCATAATCATCTCTGTGCCCATTGATGTCAAGTCCTGAGAGAGTCTGACAGTTGCAAAGAAGAATTAAGTGCAGTTTTTACAATTGTTCTCTATCTCTCTAACCAAAAGGTGCTTAGTTTTCGGAGACTAATTTTACACCAGTCTTTGACGTTGACTGAATCTTGTACTTTCCATCAGGCTGAATGTCAATGTAAATGTTCTTTATTTTCACTAATTGTCTGTTCTATGTATGGAGTGACCAATTATAAAGTGCACCTGTTGTATAATTATGTACTTGTTCTACTCCTAATTTTTGTAGTACAGTATATATTGAGAATAGTGACAATTTTCCAGTAAAAAAATTTTGGGAATATGATTTCTCCGTCCCTTAAGGATCAATTCCAGTGTATTAAATATTAACTTATTTGCATTAAACAATGTAGATAATAAAAACTAGATACATATTCATCATCAGTTGAACAAAGTTAATGTTTGACAGTGTGTTTGTGACTATTGGTAAATGTACAGGTGGAATATATGGTAACAGAGCCAAAATATGTTTTTTTCATTGCATGATTCATTGATGGAATTTCTTTTAGGATACAACCTATCTGAATTAATACTAGCCAATGATTGCACATTACATCTATATTGCTGCTGTTTTAAGTATATTTTGTGGAATGCATCTTCTTCATTAAGTGTTTAATTTTATTTGGCTGCAGTTTTCAAATTGCAGACCTCTACATTCTCACTGTTATCTGTCCATCTGTCTTACATTAATCTCAAGAATGGAGTTAGATAGATGAAAATAGAGACCAGATATGGATTAACTATATATGAACTTCCAGTCTAGTCAAGAAGTCACGCAGTTTTTTAAATTAAAATATGATAAAAAAAATTGCAGCCGGGCATTGTGAACGCCGTAATGATGTGCATTTGATTTTTATAGACTTTTTCCTTGTATCAAAGCCAACATGTATTTGACCAATTCATTTCTAAGCTGTCTACAGTAACTTTTCTGTTAAATTGTCACATCTAAAGATTTTGTGGATGGAAAAGTATCTCTAGAAAGCATCTGAATATCAAGGCTTTTTAGTCTTTTGGTGTTAATGTATTGTCTTTCCAATTATTGACAGTAAAAATGCTGACTTTGTGACTAGTGTTTCTGCTGCGATATCATTTCCAGTCTGTTTTTACGAGGTTGATTGAGGTTTTTGTGTTTATCTTTTGGTTAGTGCATAAGTCAGAATAAAGTATGTTGTATTTATGAGTATATGCTTTAACTCAATGTCTTAAATGTAAAAAATGAGTGCTCATTCAATCTCCAACTAATAACAAATGAACTTTGTTCACTTTAGAATTGAATATTCTAGAACTTCTTTCAAAAATAAATCAGACTACTGCCTCCTATTTGATGAATTTGTAACTAATATTCAAAATATGTATTAATTAACCTGTGACAGCATGCTTAAGGTGGTATTTTATTCTGATTTTTCACGTGTAATTAAAAAATGATTTTTCTGGCACACAATGCAGCTGCGAGTACATATAAATTGTTGAAGGTCATAGCATCTTGGCTTACAGAGGTGGACGGCACATAGTATGAGAATGTCATGAAAGCTTAGCTAAGTAAGTCAGTTTGGTGAAAAATGCCCGTGAAAAACTAGTAGATGCAAAAAATTGCTGCTACTGTAGGCAATCATGGGTTAAAAAGCATAGACCTGTTAAATTTGTGCATTTCCCAATGAAAAATGCACAAATCTGGAAGTGGAAATGTAAAATTTGGTCTTAGTCCACTTTAAAATTATTAAGTAATTGTAGCTCAAGTTCATCTTCAGATGATTATTATTATTGCAGTACATTTATTAATGAAGTAACAATGAAAAAATGAAAAAAATAATAATTTTTCTGTTGTTTTTTTTGTAAAATATAACAATATAATGGAGGCATGGCCCATTACAACTTGATTATCAAGTTAATGATTATTAAATAGGAGCGTCTGATACACAACTGATTTTCATGTATTATGGGAACATCATAGATAAAATGGTCAAATTAATGCTTTTAGGCTTTCTCTGTAGGTGCCAACTTTATTCCTGTGGTTCAGAACCAGAATTCTCTAATAAACAAACCATAAATTAATATAATTTCCATCATGTTTAGACTGGAACAACTGAACTACCTCCGGAAGACGATAATGCAACCAGAGAATATTTTTGTTTTCAAGCATATTTGGTTTGTTTATTTTATGTTAAAGATTAAATTGGAAATTTTCAGTGGCTCATACAAATCTATTTGCAGCAAGCTCATGATGCATTTAATGATTGGTTTGAACACTACCACCAGGCCAGACCAAAGGAACCAATCCGTCCCGAAAACACCAGGTTTACAGAATGGATTGCATTCGAACACAGAATGAAACAGTACGAGGCAGACCTGGAAAGATGGGAGCAGTCACTCCGGGCACAGACGGAAGTTAGTTTCTTATTACATTTAGTTTTAAATGATAAATTGATGTTGTAACCATTATTTATTCTTGTTGTCAGAGTACGACTGACAGAATTTATAACGTTCTCTTATTTATCGATGGAGGATGGATGGTTGATCAGAGAACCGTAAGTATAGAGTGCTAGTTACAATAATTGTTCGAAACAAGATGTAATTGTGTTAACATTCGTGTAGGAAGGCGTCATCGACGAAGCACGTCAAAAACAGATGGCCCTACTGAGGAAACTCTGCATACCACAGATGACATTTTTGTTACATACGGTTTTACATAGCACGAGTCAGTTTGAAGAATGTCTGCAAATTGCAGATATCATCACATCAGAAAAGAATCAGTTATACAAGGTAAAAATATGCTTACTACTTTCTTTGTTGCCAATTGCTTTAGGAATATTGTATGAAATAAAAATGGAAACTACAATTATTAATTTGTCAAAAGAGACTCCTTGTCATCTTATTTTTTGTATAGTGGATAAAACACTGAACACTGGTAGTCAATTGTGGCTTTACACCCACTGTTGGGATGGTCACATGGAGTTTTCCAGCTTTTCTTCACATATAACACCTAAACGGGCCAGTTTCTCATCAGAAGTCTCCCTGGAGGGGTTGTTCATCCATGTCTTGTATTGCCACATCCCATCAATATGATCTTTCTGTATAGTATATTGTCTTGGGCTATTCTCCTTAATTACTGTTTGTGGATTTATACGATAAGAATCATATTTTAGTAGTTTTTTCTTGGATATTCTCATTTCTTTTGTTAGCATTTGTCATTCGTATAGTTTGGCATTTTTAGTTCACATTGTTGCCGTTTAAGTTAATATTGGACATAATTACACTTTTATGAATTCTTATGTTATTTTGGCTGTAGGTATTTGTTAACTGTTTTTTTCATGCATCCGGATATTACAGATACTTCAATAGTTTCAGTGTAACTTTTGATATTAGACTCCTGTCACTTTAATCCAAACACCAAGATGTTCAGATTAAAATGGCATCAAATTTCCATAGACAAATCATAGATGGCACATAAAATTTTAATTTCGTAAATGAAACTGTCAATGCAAAAATTGTATCGATGCCTTTGCAGCCTCTGCCAGTAAAGGCATTAATCTGTTGTTTGCTACAGGGTAAATGGCACTGCAAGCAATGTTGCAACATTGTCAGATTTAAAGGACTGTATTGCATTGCATTTATGAAATGTCATGGGAAACAGTTGTTATTAGCCATTGAACAAGCTTTGCATCATCATCAAATTTTACACTTAAATGATGGAACATATTGCTTAGCAATGCAGGAATGTTGTTCAATCTGTACAGCACATAGATATGTCACCATATGAATGAATAAATTTTTTTGTTGTTTTGCAGCACTGTTTTTTCTAATGGACAATTTTGGAAGTAACATTTCTCTTTGTAAAATCCTTTTTGTACAGTACATGCTTTGATTAGTGTGTATACAAATTTTGGTTTCAGTTAACCTATTGGTTGGAACTACAGTGTTGTTCAAATGGAACAACTTTAATTACAATCACACGACATCCACAAATTATGCAATGTAAAGAAAAGTTGATGGGTATCTATATTGGCATTAGGTAAGCGGAGCATTCTTCATATGGTGATACATATAACTGTTTCCCGGGTAATTACAAAAGTTGGAATCGATTATCTTGCCTGTTCACAAGTAGTGGCACAAAGTTAATTGGTTTGAATTTTTTTCCTGTCCGTGCAAGGTACCCCAGTTACTCACATGCACGTTTTAAAGATTTAAATCGGTCCTATTTTCATCCAGCTTTTTCTCTAACAGGTGAATGTTACACTTTAAGCTTTCTCATTGTTGGTTGTTGCTAGAGCTCTCATAACATTATAACAAGTGGCTTTACGGTGCATTATGAGGGTAGCTACAATTGTGAAAAATAGAATTACTAAATTTGTGAATTGACCTTACTCAGAAATTATAATAATTGTTTAACTCTTCTTTTTCAGGAATTCAACCTTCAAGAATTAGAAAACTTACAAAGAAAACTGTGCGAGTCGTCGTTGAAATTACTGGACATGGGAGTGGATCCGATCGGCTATCCATATCAGTGAATTTTGAAACCTTTTTTTTTTTATATAAAATTTAATAAAACTTAAATTGTTTAAATATTTAAGTGGAACAGAGATTTGAATTCTTTGCTGTTTTGTTGATAGCACATAGTATGTTTATATACAGATTACTTTTGAATTAGAAATTGAATACAGACAGTCTGATTTTTGGACTACTCACTCTTTTGTGTGTACTACTATGATGTACCTGAATCACTTTTCATACAAAAAATTTTAAGTTATTGTACAAAGATCTCTTCTATTGGTTTGGTTTCAGTTATAATTAATTTACCTAGACGATTTAACTCTTGTCTGTGTTTTGCTTAATCTGAAACTGCTGCATTAAAACAACAAACTTTTTCTGGGGACACAAAGAAAAATGATCATTCCAACTGACTGTAATGTTTACATCATCAAATGTTGATTGCACTCATTGTAGAGAATGCTTTGGAAACGGTAACTCTGTATTTGTAATGTGCAACTATTCCTAGACTTTAAGAAACGAGTCACATCCAAAAACAGGGATTGTCTGTAATGTGTAACTTGAGAACTGTAAGTTCAGAAAAGTGAAATTATTCTTTGAGTAACATTTTTGGTTGAGCTGGCAGTAATTATAATTGATAGATATGCAGATTTAATAGCAATTATTTTTTAATTTCTTTAATTCCTGAGAAAACTGGAAGCAACGGAAAAAATTTTTAAAACTTTTTTGCCTTGTAAACTAATGAGGCATTTTTTTCCTCAGCCATCTTGTGAAGTCAGTCTTTAATTTTCAAATATCTCCCATTAATAAAGCTTTATTAGGTAATCTTTGATTTATTTATATATATATTGATTACTATACCATGTTTCCCCGAAAATAAGACAGTGTCTTATATTAATTTTTGCTCCGAAACATGCGCTAGGTCTTATTTTCAGGGATGTCTTATTTTTTCCATGAAGACGAATTCACATTTATTATTGAACAAAAAAATTCCCTAGTCAAACTTAGACCAGAGTGACGTATATCTGGTCGTGTCGAACTGAACTTAAATAAAACCGAAGTAATGAACATAAATGAACTTACGAAGTTCTGGAGTGGACTTCCCATTCTCGCTTCAACTTAACCTTTTTATAGCGTTGACATTGGGCTCGATGACCAATTAGTGCTTACTGAACTGTAGCACTATGCAAATGTGATGTGGCGTGATTCCCGGCCGACCAATTAGCCATCACCAACCGTAATGTTATGCAAATCTGTGATTCCCGAGCCATAGTTTTATGCAAATCATGCCATGTGGCGTGATTGTCTGCTGACCAATCAGTGGCTGTACTTTCAAAAAGTCAACGGCCACTTTCAACCATCTGTCGATGACCGTTACGAGTAAAAAAAAAACTTTGCTAGGTCTTACTTTCGGGTGGAGGCCTTATATTTAGCTATTCAGCAAAATCTATGCTAGGTCTTATTTTCAGGGAAACACGGTAGCTATATTACTCATCATTGATGAAATTATATTTACTTACCTAAAGAGTATATCTGCAGAGAATTGTTTGTTACAGATTCATAATATTCCCATTAAAGATGTAGGATATTTTCTAGATAAACTTATTGAATAACCTCCTGATATATGGCATTTCGTGTTTTATTATCAGAGGCACAAATGAACAGATTTGCAGCTACTAACATGTGAGCATGCAACGTAGAGTTGGCCACTTGGAAAGCAATTGCATCTGAGGTCAAGTCCTGCAAGTCTCGAGATTTTGTTGAATCCTATTTAATAATGATAGAAGAGGTTGTGGGAGAACAAGAACAATATCCAGTTTAACTTTGCCAGAAGTGCAGGACATCCCCTGTGATTCATTCTTCCACTTCAGAGTACTGCAGTACCCATAGACTTTGTCCATAGACCTAATATTAGCTAATGATGAATAGTGTAAGAGAGTGTCATAAATGAAGGCACTTTGGAGCTTTTTGCACCAAGGAATTGTAGTACTCTTGGAGACTCGCAGAGTATTTTGCCATTCTCTCTGAGAACTCAGCCTAGCTTGTCTCCAAGACAGGTTCTCTGAATCTTTAGACAGTCTTACCTGTTTACTTTCCTTCAAAATCGGCCAAGATTTTGTTGTTTCCGAGTAGGCATAATCTTCACTCGCACAAATAAATAAAACTCATGCAAATACAATTTGGCCTAACAAATCACGAACAAAATATGTAACGGTTCGAAAAACCTGCACCTAGCATGACGACGTCACTTTTTTAATGCCTCAAAGATTTTGCTAATTAAGTAATAGTTCTTGAAATATAATAGTAAACTTCAATAATATGTCATTCTTATAGATAATCTCTTGACAGGAAGTACTAATTCATGTGTCACCAACTAGTGAAGAGAGAGACAAATAGACAGACAGAAAGCCATTACAGTTTAGTTTAATTAATGTAGATTTTGAGTTGATGTGTGTCTATAAACCTTCTCTGGAACCGACAGATTCAAAATATGAAGTTTGGTTAAAATATGTTCGGGAATTTTCCCATGATGCAGCAACAAACATTTTAGCTGCTACAGTTTTATTTATATAGATTTCCTGACAGAATGGAAGCATGTGTGGATTCTATACTTCCATGGGGATGGTGAAGGTGTTGGCCTACTATTCTGGGCTCTCGGGATCAAATTTGAGTAAACATCTTTGGAAGTTTTTACAAGGTGGTTTGTTATGGATACATTGGGCCTTGTCAACCCGGTCATGTTTCCTTGTCCGCATAGGGACAGCAACCCGACAGGTCTTGGAATTTGTTCTGGACTTCTTGGAAGACTAGTTTTGAGTGAATACTTGGTCTTACTCCAAATGTAAAAAAAAATCCTGATGTTTGTTTACCCCATGTACAAGAGACATTTATCATGTTACAGTTCATAAAATATTATTTAAAATGCTAAAACCTTGCAATTGTTTAGAGAGAATGGAAATAAAACCCTTACAATTTTCTGTGAGGTGTCCATGTTGCAGACTATATGCAAGAAAATACAATAAAAATTTTCACAAATAACTATATTTTGTGCACTTTTTGTTAACATTGTACGATAGCTTGGAATGTTTGTCTATCAGCCAAAATGTATGAAAGTGCAAATTTGGCATAAAAAAAGTAATTTGGTGATACAGAGGAGAAAGAAAGTATTATACACAAAAGTGGGGACTGCCTATATTTGGATTTCGGGGCAGTTGTAAAATACAGTAAAACCTTGATTTAATGGACAAAATTAACATCCTGTTAATTACATATAAAAAGCATTTTAAATCAAAATTGGCAAGTTTTTTAAATCTAAGTGTTGCCACTCTTAACTTTATGCCACAATGGGAGTGTTTTGATGTATCATCTGAAGACTAAACATAGGAAACATTTTTGATGTTTCTTTTTTATTGTATTTAAAAAAACAAATAGTTTTTGAAAATAACTTTTTTATTACGGTCTCAGAACTACAGTTAAACATGAACAATAATACATATAGAAAACTTCTATGTAATTACTTCTCATAATACTTAATTTTAATTACACAAACATTTCTACACAAGTAAAAACAGAAATCATATGTTAAAAAATTGACAGATTAGTTTTTGGGTTTAACATCTGGTGTGAATAATTTCATTAAATTGATGTTTTACGGTTCTAGGAATCCCTTCTTCCGAATAGTTTTTGTGTGATCATAGTTGGATTATAATAATGCAGTAAATTCTCCATTTAACAAACAAATACAAAATTAATAATTAGATATTTGGATTGTTTGTTGTCATAAAAGCTACTACTAAAATAGACCCACCTCCCAATATATCCATGGTAAAGATTTTAAAATAATCTCAAATAACTTGAGTTTTAGAAACCAAATTTCCATAATTAAAATCATGATTAAAAAAATTTATGCACTAGGAATTAGATAGCTGTATGCATTAAAGTAATTGAATGTCTCAGACATACATGTAAATGATTTGACAGTTAAGATCCAGTTGTATTCCAGGTATCCTGCCTTAAAGTCTACATTTTTTTAGGATACTATCTTGGTATCCTATAAAAAATGTTTGCAGAGGCTCAGTGTTAAAATGATATGTATATTGAAAATTCTGGGGGTCTTCAAATGATGCAGTCAAATACATTAGGCATGGCTAACAGTGTATGAGAAAGGCTGCATTGTTAGGCTGAGGAAAGCCGGATGGCCGTTTTGACAAATTACCTGCTATCTAAACCATTCTGACGTGACTTTGAAGTGGGTCGATGATGGTACATACATTGCAGGATTTGGATGCCTCATATGCCAAGAGGGATAGTTGTGTGAAAAAAAGCACCAACAGCTGCAGTAGCATCTTTGTGCATCATTCAGGTAAGTAGAAGCTTCTTTACAGAATCCTATACCAGGGTTTAAGCTGAGAAAAAATTTACTGTAGCATTTGAGCTAATTTTACTAAAAAAAGTTGTAGCAAAATTTTAGAAACTATAACTAACATTTCTCACCTGTAAACGGCTCACAAAAATACACAATACATTATTATTTAAACATTTGTTTATTCACATAGATACTGTATATTATTATTATTGCAGTGTACTGCACTGTTATTGAAAGATGAATCTGTCTTTATAACCCACAACCATCGCACATTACTGAACATTTATTCTTGGTTTTGATTCACATCAGACAACAAATGCCTGTCTTGGAGGGTCATTTATGGAGATGTTTAACAACTTGTTGAACATCTTTTTACATTGACTTTTCAGTTATTGTTAATTGCATTTCACTGAAACTCTTTCATGCTGAACAGTGTGCACTGGTAGTGAAAGAACAAATCAATAACTGTTGCTACATGAGGGTAATCTGAGAGGTTACTCACAACTATCATTTTATAAACTTCAGCCAATGACAGCCTTACAATTGACTGCAAATGTGTTATTGAAATCAGAGAATGAAACAAGTCAGTTATCTTATACATTTAATACTTGTATTTTAAAATGTATCCATAAATCATTCTATTCATTGAGATTCTTTACAACTTAATTTCTGACTAATTGAATACAAATATATTGATGTACGTAAAATAAAAATTTCTCTTGTACGTAATTTAAATACTATTATATAAAACAGTTAATGTATAATGTGAAATCTGTTACAAAAATCTACATGTAAAAAAAAATTCCATCTTTATTTGACACTGGTATAGATATGAAAGCTTTATACCTGAAGTTCTACCATTGTGTTATCAGATATGTGAAAATTCAGAAAATTAAATGATGATAAAAGCAAATATCTCATGATTGATTTAAACTGTTGCTCTTTGGGGAATGGTTGGTGGTTTGAACAGAACAACAGTTCCAACATTAAGCAGTTCAAAGCTACAGAGCAATCAGGTGAAAAGTTCATTTGCAAGGAAGAGCCTTGGCATGCTGTGAGCTGGCTAAGCTTGAATTTCCATCTGTTTACTACAGACTCAAGGGACAAAAACTCCGCTAGTAAACGTTTCATTTGATTGCTCCAGTATCGCTCGTCACTTGTCTTTAACAATCTTTGATTTAGATTTTGAATTTGTCATTAGACCATCAGAATTATTTGTAAAAAATATTTAGGGATCAATCTCTGAATACACAATTGTTACTGCAAAAAGTTTTCTTTTATACAGTATGTATGGCAGTAGAACTTTTTTTTTATGAGAGCAGTATAATAATAAAGATGTAAAATATCAAATAATAGAAGATTATCCAGTTGACTTTTAAAAGATGCCAATGTACAGCCTTCTTACATTAGTCAAAAAGTATTATATCAGCAGAGGTTGCCTGCTAAAAACTACAAAAGTAAAAGATTTTTTCCTATTTCAAAACAGTAAAATCTTCATAAGACAGGAAATTTACAGTATGAGCTACATTACTAGATAGATAATCAGATAGTAGATACATATTTTTTATTCTGCTTGTAGGACAAAGATTTAACTCCACTCTGAGTACTAAGTTCATCACAGTTTATACAGGCCCCAATGGAGCAGCTAGCTGTTAGGTCAGCAAGGATCTGTCAGCCTCCAACCTATCTGAAAACTGAACCCAGTCAGCTCAATGCGTGTCCCTCGAAGAGGCAAATTAGTGTCTTTACTGCCTTGGCTATCTCCCAAGTTCAATATAAGTTTTTGTTAAAATACATTTTTAATACTGCTAAATGTAGCATTAAACATTTAATACATGACCACCTTAAAAAATTCAAGATTTTTTTAAATATCTAATAAACAGAAAAATGTTACCATTTCTAGCAAAATTTTCTTTAAAGTGAACATACTATGAAAGAAAGACACTTTTAAATTAGAGTGGTGATTTGACTATCAAAACTTCATATTTACTTTTATATTCTTTGCTTGTGTACTTGAAGATCAATTCATAATTTAAATAAAAGTTTTAATTAACTTGATTGAATTTTTATATAAATAATCATTTTTACATCAATTAATTCCTTCTGATAAGTCTTCACTCAGCAGAAATGTTCTTTCAATACTCTCCAAAGTTTTTCCTTTAGTTTCAGGAAGAAATATCACAAATATACAACTAAGAAAACAGAAAACTCCATAAAACCAGTATGTCCCATAATCATGCATAGAGTCTAACATTGTATGATATTCTCCAGTGACAATAAATACGCAAGTCCAATTAAACATCGTTGAGATACTAGATGCTATTCCTTTCACTCTTAGTGGTAAAAGTTCGCCCATCATCAGCCATGGCACAGGGCCGAAGCCTAACGAAAATGCACACACAAACACACAGAGACACACTAATGTTATCCAGCTGTATTCAAAATATCCTTTTTTGTGCATTATATAATAATAGGTTGCAAGAGAAACAACACTAATGCACATTATGCTTCCTGAGATATAGAGCAAGATTTTTCTTCCTGCATAATCCATTAAGATACTAGCAATGAAAGTTGAAATAACTAACATAACACCCACGATGGTCGTGCAGTAATCTGGATCAATTTTCACTTGAGCAGTCTTGAAAATACCTTGTGTATAAAATAAAAAGCTGTTTATTCCATTAAACTGCTGAAAAAACATTAATCCTAAACTGAATAAAAATAATTTTAAAATGTGGGGCTGAAATAGTTCTCTGATAGAAGCTTTTTCACTTGACTGTTCTCTTATTTTCATTTCTATAATGTGACATTCTTGCTCGGCATTTACTCGAGAACCATTAATAAATTTTGTAGCTTGAATCGCTTCTGAATATCGATGATTTGCCAGTAACCACCGAGGAGTTTCAGGAACAATACACATTAATATTAAGAACAATGCTGGAAAAATTGCACTGATGGCAGCCAGTAATTTCCAATTAGTATATATGCCAACAAAATACACAAAGAGCATTCCTATAGTAACAGATAATTGTATACACGATCCCAATAACCCTCTTAAGGTTGGTGGTGATGTTTCTGCTATGTAAACAGGAACGGTTAAGGAAATTATGCCTATGGCAAAACCATTCAGTATTCGACCCAGTAACAGCAGAGGTACAGAGTTCGCAAATATTATACACAGCCATCCAAGCACAAAAGGAGCCGAGGAAAATATTAACACAGTCTTTCTCCCGAGTCGTTCGGCCAATGAACCTAAAAAATAAAATAGAAAGATGTTACTAATTTGACTATTGTACACTTTGATAAGTATTTTAGATTGAAGATAACCTCATATAACATGGTAGTTAGGTTCTGAAAAAGTTATGGTGTTATGCAAAACCATGCTAATAAAAGTACTAGTACAAAACAGAGTTAAGTTCCAAAAGTTAGCAAAAGTTTACTATTCTTTTTTGTAATTAAGAAGAATATCTTTGTTACTTAATTATTGATTGCTTTAATAATCATAATCAAAAGTGTGCATTAATATTATTTTCTTCATTGCTAAACATCATTAAATGAAGATGTTTTCTTTTAGGCAAAATATTATTGTCCTTAATTTGAAATATCTACAGTGTCTTGATTTTTCTCTATCTTTTAAAAACAAAATATATTATTTTCATTTACTTGTGTTTGCCTTTTAATTTAAACTTTTAAAGTTACTACATAAAAAGATTAATCTATAAGAACAAAACATAGCAACAATCCTTCAGGTTCTTTACAGCACTATCACCAATGACAAGTGGTTTATAGAAAGCTAGAACAAAAAAGAAGAAAAATTGTACAATCAGTTATCATTAAAGAAAACTGACAAAACAACATTGAAAATTTCGATATTCTAAAATCCCCTTATGATTGCTTGAATAAAAATCATCAAATGGTGTTTGCACTTAAAAATTTGACATTTTGTACGAGGAAGTCCCCAATTCTCAAACCATGTTGTACGAGGTTCACCTGTATTTAATACTTGTCTCATTACAATAGAAATTAATTTCTCAAAAATGTTAAATACATATCAATTCAATAAAAAATATTTTGACTGCTTTCAAACATCCAAAATTTCTTTAAAGCTTCTTTGAACCACATAAAAAATTCCACAGNTGTGTCACCAACTAGTGAAGAGAGAGACAAATAGACAGACAGAAAGCCATTACAGTTTAGTTTAATTAATGTAGATTTTGAGTTGATGTGTGTCTATAAACCTTCTCTGGAGGGAGTGGATCCGATCGGCTATCCATATCAG
The DNA here is from genome assembly GCF_000671375.1 of Centruroides sculpturatus. Classification (NCBI taxonomy): domain Eukaryota; kingdom Metazoa; phylum Arthropoda; class Arachnida; order Scorpiones; family Buthidae; genus Centruroides; species Centruroides sculpturatus. Next base: position 990,180 of record NW_019384374.1, read on the forward strand.
TGAATTTTGAAACCTTTTTTTTTTTATATAAAATTTAATAAAACTTAAATTGTTTAAATATTTAAGTGGAACAGAGATTTGAATTCTTTGCTGTTTTGTTGATAGCACATAGTATGTTTATATACAGATTACTTTTGAATTAGAAATTGAATACAGACAGTCTGATTTTTGGACTACTCACTCTTTTGTGTGTACTACTATGATGTACCTGAATCACTTTTCATACAAAAAATTTTAAGTTATTGTACAAAGATCTCTTCTATTGGTTTGGTTTCAGTTATAATTAATTTACCTAGACGATTTAACTCTTGTCTGTGTTTTGCTTAATCTGAAACTGCTGCATTAAAACAACAAACTTTTTCTGGGGACACAAAGAAAAATGATCATTCCAACTGACTGTAATGTTTACATCATCAAATGTTGATTGCACTCATTGTAGAGAATGCTTTGGAAACGGTAACTCTGTATTTGTAATGTGCAACTATTCCTAGACTTTAAGAAACGAGTCACATCCAAAAACAGGGATTGTCTGTAATGTGTAACTTGAGAACTGTAAGTTCAGAAAAGTGAAATTATTCTTTGAGTAACATTTTTGGTTGAGCTGGCAGTAATTATAATTGATAGATATGCAGATTTAATAGAAATTATTTTTTAATTTCTTTAATTCCTGAGAAAACTGGAAGCAACGGAAAAAATTTTTAAAACTTTTTTGCCTTGTAAACTAATGAAGCATTTTTTTCCTCAGCCATCTTGTGAAGTCAGTCTTTAATTTTCAAATATCTCCCATTAATAAAGCTTTATTAGGTAATCTTTGATTGATTTATATAGATATTGATTACTATACCATGTTTCCCCAAAAATAAGACAGTGTCTTATATTAATTTTTGCTCTGAAAGATGCGCTAGGTCTTATTTTCAGGGGATGTCTTATTTTTTCCATGAAGAAGAATTCACATTTATTATTGAACAAAAAAATTCCCTAGTCGAACTTAGACCAGAGTGACGTATATCTGGTCGTGTCGAACTGAACTTAAATAAAATCGAAGTAACGAACATAAATGAACTTAGGAAGTTCTGGAGTGGACTTCCCATTCTTGTTTCAACTTAACCTTTTTATAGCGTCAGACTCGATGACCAATTAGTGCTTACTGAACTGTAGCACTATGCAAATGTGATGTGGTGTGATTCCCGGCCGACCAATTAGCCATCACCAGCCGTAATGTTATGCAAATCTGAGTCCCGGGCCATAGTTTTATGCAAATCATGCCGTGTGGCATGATTGTCTGCTGACCAATCAGTGGCTGTACTTTCAAAAAGCCAACGGCCACTTTCAACCATCTGTCGATGACCGTTACGANAATATTTCAGGTTGGGCAAATGGATGGGCAAGGAGATTGCAGGATAAACTAGCACTCACCCTCCTCAAATACTTTATTAGTTTATTAATACCATATTTACCATATTACCATATTAATACCATATTTATATAATACCATCCTATATGTGAGTAAATCACATATAGGATGAGATGTGACTTTAAAGATCAAAATGAAATAAAATTAGAATTGTATTAATAAATCTAACTTTCATTTCATTTAATCACAAATAAAATATCAAATGCACACATTGTCCTGCAAAAATTACTAGCATTTTAAACTTCAAGGAAAAATCTTGTAAAATCAACAATATAATTTGTTCACGTAAAGCTGGACTATCAGGTTTCCTTTTTGTCAATTCTTAACAGGTCGAATTCACTCTTTGTCGATTAAACTTAAGAGTTTCTCCGAATTCTGATTTCCAAATAATCATCTGTTTTCACATGGGAATGAATTAAAACTTATATCGGGCTCCCAAGTAATTTTGGAATTCAATTCAAAAGCTTTGCTTTTCCTACTGCTATTCTGACAATACACAAGAATGATTCAAATGACCCAGATATAATACTTTTGTTTTTAAACACCAGAAGGTGAGCATTCGGTAAAAAATGTCAACACACAGTTTACAAAAATTATTGCAAAAACAAAAAGAATCTTTTGCTTGAGCATATAGGACAACCTAGGTTTTTGAAGCAGTGGAAAATGAATAAAAACCTCATCTTGTATGGGAGTAGATATGGTATATAGAAATAAAGAAGAGTTAAACGAGTAAAACAAAAATAAAAAAAATAAAGTAAAAAGAGAATCAATTTACTAAATTCCAAGAAATGAAATTTCAAACTTTTACTATGCCTTCTTTTTAAGAACCATTATCTTTACAATAGATGAATCAATAATTATGTTCATTCTCAACTACTGCAAACTTTTATTTATGAAAAGAAGCATATAAAAAACACTTTCAGACCTAGTCTGCTTCTTTTCTTGTTACATATTAAACCAGAGGTGTTATCTGTACTGTACATGTGATACAATATTAGAGGTATTTATAGTATTCAAATTTATTAATTTTTTCCAATATTATATTCAAAATATTTCAAAAATTTTCAATTATTATTTTCAATAAATCTTCAAATATTTTATTTTTTAATTGATTATTTGTCCAACTATTATTAAATAATAAAATATCAATTTGAAAAGTAAAACATTAATAAAGATTAAAAGACTATAATTCTTTTATGAATGATGATGGAATATTTAAAAATAATATAAAAATAGTCTTAACCTCTACTGATATTCAATAAAATATAATTTCACTATGATAAATACATAGCAATTGAAATAAATGATGTTTAAGAAATTTATAATTAAAAAGGATAATCTTACTTGAAACAACCTAGTGCATAAACATTAATGTGTTGCAAAAGTTCAAAAACTGCATGGTTATTAATCTTAAACAATACATTAGTGGAAGGTCAAAGTGAAACACTATAATCATAGTAAAAATTTCTTTCCAAACACTCTTCTCAATAATAATAATTTCTAAAAATAGAAAATTTGATAATCTTTAAAGAAAAGATTTATCTTCAGAATTATATTTGAAAATAAAAAAATCATCAGAAGAAAAACATTGAATAATCATTAAGTAAAAACTTTGTTTTAACAGTGAGAAATTATTTTTAAATGTCAATTTTGTCATTCAGGTGTGACAAACATTGCATCATTTGCTGAACCTCACTTAATGTTAAATGCAATGTAATTAAAGAATTTACAAGGCATACTGATTGTAAGAAGCATTAAAAAAGAAGCACATTTCCCTATTTACCTTCCCCTGATCATGTCGGCCAACAAAGCAATTTCCAAAGATGGCAACCCTAAGTGACATGAGATAGTTCTTTGATTAAAAGGGAATTAGTTGTAATTTCTTTGAGGATAGTGTTGCAATATTAACTTTATCTGAAGTAAGATTACAAATTTGTTTTGTAGCACCCCAATTCTCAAACCATGTTGTACGAGGTTCACCTGTATTTAATACTTGTCTCATTACGATAGAAATTAATTTTTAAAAATGTTAAATACATATCAATTCAATAAAAAATATTTTGACTGCGTTCAAACATCCAAAATTTCTTTAAAGCTTCTTTGAACCACATAAAAAATTCCACAGATGATCTGTCAAATAGTTTTTATTTAGGCACTGTCTCTTGTAAGTTTACTGTAGTTGCTATAATTTGATTTACATGTATTTTTACATATTGGGTAATGAAACAAAAAGTTTAGTTACAACTGGACTTGGCAACAAGGTAGTAAGAGGCAATACTTGCCTCTTACTGCCTTGTCACATGTATCAAGAGACAATCAAATATGAACATTTATTAACTAATTTCTCACAATAAAGTGTAATATAAATGACACAAGGCTTGTGCCATTTATATTACACTTCATTGTCAGAAATAATCAAATAAGAAAATGATACAGTTTCACGTAAAGAAGAATAAATTTTCAATTTTTAAGACTTCAGAGATAGCAACATCAGTGAGGAGTTTCAAATGTTGTGTCTATTTCTCACAAATGTCTGCTCACTCAGTAATCATTGATGAAAAATAATTTTCACGCAATCAAATGTATCTATTAAATAGAGATGGACAAACATTACTTTTCTCAAATTTGAATGTGAACCAAGTCTTGAACATTTGAATACAGTTACCAGTATTAGGAGTTTGTTCCAGGAGGGTGGAATGGGGCAGAACGTTGATTTAGTTAAGTGAGTGTTTTCTGCAAATTTATCCAAACCAATTTATAAAATTTAGCAATAAATTTTCAGTAAGATATATAAGCAGAAAAAAGTTTAACGAGAATGTGTAATTACTTATGAACAATCAATTCATATTTAAAGAAACTCCAATAATAACCAGTATAAGTAGACTTGAATAAAATATTTCAGGTTGGGCAAATGGATGGGCAAGGAGATTGCAGGATAAACTAGCACTCACCCTCCTCAAATACTTTATTAGTTTATTAATACCATATTTACCATATTACCATATTAATACCATATTTATATAATACCATCCTATATGTGAGTAAATCACATATAGGATGAGATGTGACTTTAAAGATCAAAATGAAATAAAATTAGAATTGTATTAATAAATCTAACTTTCATTTCATTTAATCACAAATAAAATATCAAATGCACACATTGTCCTGCAAAAATTACTAGCATTTTAAACTTCAAGGAAAAATCTTGTAAAATCAACAATATAATTTGTTCACGTAAAGCTGGACTATCAGGTTTCCTTTTTGTCAATTCTTAACAGGTCGAATTCACTCTTTGTCGATTAAACTTAAGAGTTTCTCCGAATTCTGATTTCCAAATAATCATCTGTTTTCACATGGGAATGAATTAAAACTTATATCGGGCTCCCAAGTAATTTTGGAATTCAATTCAAAAGCTTTGCTTTTCCTACTGCTATTCTGACAATACACAAGAATGATTCAAATGACCCAGATATAATACTTTTGTTTTTAAACACCAGAAGGTGAGCATTCGGTAAAAAATGTCAACACACAGTTTACAAAAATTATTGCAAAAACAAAAAGAATCTTTTGCTTGAGCATATAGGACAACCTAGGTTTTTGAAGCAGTGGAAAATGAATAAAAACCTCATCTTGTATGGGAGTAGATATGGTATATAGAAATAAAGAAGAGTTAAACGAGTAAAACAAAAATAAAAAAAATAAAGTAAAAAGAGAATCAATTTACTAAATTCCAAGAAATGAAATTTCAAACTTTTACTATGCCTTCTTTTTAAGAACCATTATCTTTACAATAGATGAATCAATAATTATGTTCATTCTCAACTACTGCAAACTTTTATTTATGAAAAGAAGCATATAAAAAACACTTTCAGACCTAGTCTGCTTCTTTTCTTGTTACATATTAAACCAGAGGTGTTATCTGTACTGTACATGTGATACAATATTAGAGGTATTTATAGTATTCAAATTTATTAATTTTTTCCAATATTATATTCAAAATATTTCAAAAATTTTCAATTATTATTTTCAATAAATCTTCAAATATTTTATTTTTTAATTGATTATTTGTCCAACTATTATTAAATAATAAAATATCAATTTGAAAAGTAAAACATTAATAAAGATTAAAAGACTATAATTCTTTTATGAATGATGATGGAATATTTAAAAATAATATAAAAATAGTCTTAACCTCTACTGATATTCAATAAAATATAATTTCACTATGATAAATACATAGCAATTGAAATAAATGATGTTTAAGAAATTTATAATTAAAAAGGATAATCTTACTTGAAACAACCTAGTGCATAAACATTAATGTGTTGCAAAAGTTCAAAAACTGCATGGTTATTAATCTTAAACAATACATTAGTGGAAGGTCAAAGTGAAACACTATAATCATAGTAAAAATTTCTTTCCAAACACTCTTCTCAATAATAATAATTTCTAAAAATAGAAAATTTGATAATCTTTAAAGAAAAGATTTATCTTCAGAATTATATTTGAAAATAAAAAAATCATCAGAAGAAAAACATTGAATAATCATTAAGTAAAAACTTTGTTTTAACAGTGAGAAATTATTTTTAAATGTCAATTTTGTCATTCAGGTGTGACAAACATTGCATCATTTGCTGAACCTCACTTAATGTTAAATGCAATGTAATTAAAGAATTTACAAGGCATACTGATTGTAAGAAGCATTAAAAAAGAAGCACATTTCCCTATTTACCTTCCCCTGATCATGTCGGCCAACAAAGCAATTTCCAAAGATGGCAACCCTAAGTGACATGAGATAGTTCTTTGAATAAAAGGGAATTAGTTGTAATTTCTTTGAGGATAGTGTTGCAATATTAACTTTATCTGAAGTAAGATTACAAATTTGTTTTGTAGCACACAATAAAAGCATGTTTCAAGTTTTTTTTTCGAATGATTGATTCTGGATTTCCCAACGATTTTCCATTCTTAAGCTTGATGTTTATTTATTAATGAATGTACTGTGATCATAAAGCAAAACGTTAATTTTTCTAAACAAAAATAAACTTTAGAAACTATTCAAAAGAATCAGAATTGGGAGAAACTTCTAACATATGATTCAGATTAAAGGTTTGAAATGGAATGCTTTGGGCTGCAACATTCCAGAATGGAATGTGCAGAAGAATTTTAATTAAATTTGAATTTAAATCTTTTATAAATGACCAATGGGATGCATTCACAACTAGTTGACACATTATGCTTTATGATGATACAGTGATATATCTGTTTAGGTTGCTTCTGGTAAAAATTTTATTTCTAATTCATCACTGCCTTGTGGATTTGGCTGATTTTATACAATCATTTTTCAGCTCTCCCTAATATAAAAAAAATAACAAAAAAGAAAATATTATGAAACACAAGAGATCAATATTAAAGTATCTCTTATCATTTTTTTCAGAATTTGAGTCTCTTTCTAGAACAATAATATATTTATTATTATATATATAATTGTAATATAAATGAAGTGTGAAATGCCATAACGTTGTAAATGCCATTTTTCTCTAAATATGTTTTATTGAAGAATTGAATTCTAAATTTAATGTTTTTTGCTGCAAAACAATATTATGTGATATTACCATTGTAAGTGGCTGTAATTTGAAGATGAATTTATGTAAAGGTATAACGTTTAAAGTACCAGAATGCAAGTCATGTGACTTTTGGCACTTAAAACGTTATGGCTTATATTTACATCATTTTGATATTCCAGAGAATTTGTAACCTAATGAGTTTTTTACCATTTTATTGTAAAAATTGAAATGAATTCGTTCATTAGAAAAAGTGTATTTACCTATCCTGAAAAGTTTCATTTTTTGCATTTACAGCATTATGACATTGCAGCTTCAAATGATAAAAATCTAAATTATTATTTACATAAAAACAAAAGATTTGGATGTGAAGAGATCTCACCTGTTATTAGTGCCGAAAACATAGCACCAATTGCCACAGTGCTTCCAAACCAAGAAGCAATACTACTACTGATGTGGAATTCATTTTCGAAAGTTGCTTTCTCTAACTGAGGAATGGCAGGTGATGAATAAGCTAAAGCCGTTCCCATAGAAACAGAACCACAACATGCTGCTGCTGCAACAAAATAAACATGTCCTCTCTTTGTCGGAGTCTCTGGTATATACAGATTTTCTTCTTCCATCATTTTCTAAATTAAATTATAAGTTATTATACATTATATAACAATTCGTCTAATGAAATTATTATTATTTAAAAATAAATAATAAACAAATTATCAAAATATGACATTGCAGTAAAAAATAATTTTCTTAAATTTCAAAAGAATTAACTCAGCACATAACAATTCATGATTTCCATTGTGTTTTATTGCAATCTTGTTACTAAACTTAAGACTTATTGCTTTTTATTAAATATAATTAATAATAATATTGAATTTACCAGAGTAGATATTTTCTGAAGTACATAAAACACAAGTAATAAATAAATCCTGTAAAAAATGGTTAAAGTATTTATTGTGCCTGTAGTTATTTCTTTTGCATATGTCACACAGATATAGTCTAGAAACATTTACATCATCATCATACTACAGAAAATAGAAGTACTAAATATACATCAAACAGAACTTTAAACACAGCTATGTACACTAACAGCATGCAAATAATGGAAATATGATAAAATCATTAGTTTCCTTTAACTGTTTTCACTTCAGTGTAGTTTAGCAGATTGCATTTTGTCAATGAATATTGTATTTATATAACACCATAATAATCATATTATCATCATAAGAAATAATTAAAAATAAACTTTTATATTGAATGCTAATTAGGCCTAATTTATATATAATTATTAGATAAGTGAAAGACCACCACAGTTATATCTAAATTAATTAACAGCTCTGGAAGCAAAGATTGGATGGAGATCTGGATAGTGCAACTGCATGGTAAGCAGCAGTTACAGGTTTCAGTTCTGCTCTAAGCCAATTCTTTTCTTTCAGAATATTCTAAATTTGAAATTAAAAATGAATTTATTTCTAATTATTAAATTTAATATAATATGGCAGCNTGATGATAAAAGCAAATATCTCATGATTGATTTAAACTGTTGCTCTTTGGGGAATGGTTGGTGGTTTGAACAGAACAACAGTTCCAACATTAAGCAGTTCAAAGCTACAGAGCAATCAGGTGAAAAGTTCACTTGCAAGGAAGAGCCTTGGCATGCTGTGAAGCTTGAATTTCCATCTGTTTACTACAGACTCAAGGGACAAAAACTCTACAAGTAAACGTTTCATTTGATTGCTCCAGTATCACTCGTCTTTAACAATCTTTGATTTAGATTTTGAATTTGTCATTAGACCATCAGAATTATTTGTAAAAAATATTTAGGGATCAATCTCTGAATACACAATTGTTACTGCAAAAAGTTTTCTTTTATACAGTATGTATGGCAGTAGAACTTTTTTTTATGAGAACAGTATAATTATAAAGATTTAAAATATCAAATAATAGAAGATTATCCAGTTGACTTTTAAAAGATGCCAATGTACAGCCTTATATTAGTCAAAAAGTATTATATCGGCAGAGGTTGCCTGCTAAAAACTACAAAAGTAAAAGATTTTTTCTATTTCAAAACAGTAAAATCTTCATAAGACAGGAAATTTACAGTATGAGCTACATTACTAGATAGATAATCAGATAGTAGATACATATTTTTTATTCTGCTTGTAGGACAAAGATTTAACTCCACTCTGAGTACTAAGTTCATCACAGTTTATACAGGCCCCAATGGAGCAGCTAGCTGTTAGGTCAGCAAGGATCTGTCAGCCTCCAACCTATCTGAAAACTGAACCCAGTCAGCTCAATGCGTGTCCCTCGAAGAGGCAAATTAGTGTCTTTACTGCCTTGGCTATCTCCCAAGTTCAATATAAGTTTTTGTTAAAATACATTTTTAATACTGCTAAATGTAGCATTAAACATTTAATACATGACCACCTTAAAAAATTCAAGATTTTTTTAAATATCTAATAAACAGAAAAATGTTACCATTTCTAGCAAAATTTTCTTTAAAGTGAACATACTATGAAAGAAAGACACTTTTAAATTAGAGTGGTGATTTGACTATCAAAACTTCATATTTACTTTTATATTCTTTGCTTGTGTACTTGAAGATCAATTCATAATTTAAATAAAAGTTTTAATTAACTTGATTGAATTTTTATATAAATAATCATTTTTACATCAATTAATTCCTTCTGATAAGTCTTCACTCAGCAGAAATGTTCTTTCAATACTCTCCAAAGTTTTTCCTTTAGTTTCAGGAAGAAATATCACAAATATACAACTAAGAAAACAGAAAGCTCCATAAAACCAGTATGTCCCATAATCATGCATAGAGTCTAACATTGTATGATATTCTCCAGTGACAATAAATACGCAAGTCCAATTAAACATCGTTGAGATACTAGAAGCTATTCCTTTCACTCTTAGTGGTAAAAGTTCGCCCATCATCAGCCATGGCACAGGGCCAAAGCCTAACGAAAATGCACATACAAACACACAGAGACACACTAATGTTATCCAGCTGTATTCAAAGTATCCTTTTTTGTGCATTATATAATAATAGGTTGCAAGAGAAACAACACTAATGCACATTACGCTTCCTGAGATATAGAGCAAGATTTTTCTTCCTGCATAATCCATTAAGATACTAGCAATGAAAGTTGAAATAACTAACATAACACCCACGATGGTCGTGCAGTAATCTGGATCAATTTTCACTTGAGCAGTCTTGAAAATACCTTGTGTATAAAATAAAAAGCTGTTTATTCCATTAAACTGCTGAAAAAACATTAATCCTAAACTGAATAAAAATAATTTTAAAATGTGGGGCTGAAATAGTTCTCTGATAGAAGCTTTTTCGCTTGACTGTTCTCTTATTTTCATTTCTATAATGTGACATTCTTGCTCGGCATTTACTCTAGAACCATTAATAAATTTCGTAGCTTGAATCGCTTCTGAATATCGATGATTTGCCAGTAACCACCGAGGAGTTTCAGGAACAATACACATTAATATTAAGAACAATGCTGGAAAAATTGCACTGATGGCAGCCAGTAATTTCCAATTAGTATATATGCCAACGAAATACACAAAGAGCATTCCTATAGTAACAGATAATTGTATACACGATCCCAATAACCCTCTTAAGGTTGGTGGTGATGTTTCTGCTATGTAAACAGGAACGGTTAAGGAAATTATGCCGATGGCAAAACCATTCAGTATTCGACCCAGTAACAGCAGAGGTACAGAGTTCGCAAATATTATACACAGCCATCCAAGCACAAAAGGAGCCGAGGAAAATATTAACACAGTCTTTCTCCCGAGTCGTTCGGCCAATGAACCTAAAAAATAAAATAGAAAGATGTTACTAATTTGACTATTGTACACTTTGATAAGTATTTTAGATTGAAGATAACCTCATATAACATGGTAGTTAGGTTCTGAAAAAGTTATGGTGTTATGCAAAACCATGCTAATAAAAGTACTAGTACAAAACAGAGTTAAGTTCCAAAAGTTAGCAAAAGTTTACTATTCTTTTTTGTAATTAAGAAGAATATCTTTGTTACTTAATTATTGATTGCTTTAATAATCATAATCAAAAGTGTGCATTAATATTATTTTCTTCATTGCTAAACATCATTAAATGAAGATGTTTTCTTTTAGGCAAAATATTATTGTCCTTAATTTGAAATATCCACAGTGTCTTGATTTTTCTCTATCTTTCAAAAACAAAATATATTATTTTCATTTACTTGTGTTTGCCTTTAAAAGTTTAAATTAAAAGTTACTACATAAAAAGATTAATCTATAAGAACAAAACATAGCAACAATCCTTCAGGTTCTTTACAGCACTATCACCAATGACAAGTGGTTTATAGAAAGCTAGAACAAAAAAGAAGAAAAATTGTACAATCAGTTATCATTAAAGAAAACTGACAAAACAACATTGAAAATTTCGATATTCTAAAATCCCCTTATGATTGCTTGAATAAAAATCATCAAATGGTGTTTGCACTTAAAAATTTGACATTTTGTACGAGGAAGTCCCCAATTCTCAAACCATGTTGTACGAGGTTCACCTGTATTTAATACTTGTCTCATTACGATAGAAATTAATTTTTAAAAATGTTAAATACATATCAATTCAATAAAAAATATTTTGACTGCGTTCAAACATCCAAAATTTCTTTAAAGCTTCTTTGAACCACATTAAAAATTCCACAGCTGATCTGTTAAATAGTTTTTATTTAGGCACTGTCTCTTGTAAGTTTACTGTGGTTGCTATAATTTGATTTACATGTATTTTTACATATTGGGTAATGAAACAAAAAGTTTAGTTACAACTGGACTTGGCAACAAGGTAGTAAGAGGCAATACTTGCCTCTTACTGCCTTGTCACATGTATCAAGAGACAATCAAATATGAACATTTATTTACTAATTTCTCACAATAAAGTGTAATATAAATGACACAAGGCTTGTGCCATTTATATTACACTTCATTGTCAGAAATAATCAAATAAGAAAATGATACAGTTTCACGTAAAGAAGAATAAATTTTCAATTTTTAAGACTTCAGAGATAGCAACATCAGTGAGGAGTTTCAAATGTTGTGTCTATTTCTCACAAATGTCTGCTCACTCAGTAATCATTGATGAAAAATAATTTTCACGCAATCAAATGTATCTATTAAATAGAGATGGACAAACATTACTTTTCTCAAATTTGAATGTGAACCAAGTCTTGAACATTTGAATACAGTTACCAGTATTAGGAGTTTGTTCCAGGAGGGTGGAATGGGGCAGAACGTTGATTTAGTTAAGTGAGTGTTTTCTGCAAATTTATCCAAACCAATTTATAAAATTTAGCAATAAATTTTCAGTAAGATATATAAGCAGAAAAAACTTTGACAAGAATGTGTAATTATGAACAATCAATTCATATTTAAAGAAACTCCAATAATAATCAGTATAGATAGACTTGAATAAATTATTTCAGGTTGTGCAGATGGGTGGACAAGGAGATTGTAGGGTGAACTAGCACTCACCCTCCTCAAATATTTTATTAGTTTATTAATACCATATTTACTCGCATATAGGATGAGATGTGACTTTAAAGATCAAAATGAAATAAAATTAGAATTGTATTAATAAATCTAATTTTCATTTCATTTAATCACAAATAAAATATCAAATGCACACATTGTCCTGCAAAAATTACTAGCATTTTAAACTTCAAGGAAAAATCTTGTAAAATCAACAATATAATTTGTTCATGTAAAGCTGGACTATCAGGTTTCCTTTTTGTCAATTCTTAACAGTCGAATTCACTCTTTGTCGATTAAACTTACGAGTTTCTCTGAATTCTGATTTCCAAATAAACATCTGTTTTCACATGGGAATGAATTAAAACTTATATTGGGCTCCCAAGTAATTTTGGAATTCAATTCAAAAGCTTTGCTTTTCCTACTGCTATTAATCTTTACTCCTGACAATACACAAGAACGATTCAAATGACCCAGATATAATACTTTTGTTTTTAAACACCAGAAGGTGAGCATCCGGTAAAAAATGTCAACACACAGTTTACAAAAATTATTGCAAAAACAAAGAATCCTTCACTTGCGCATATAGGACAACCTAGGTTTTTGAAGCAGTGAAAAATGAATAAAAACCTCATCTTGTATGCGAGTAGATACGGTATATAGAAATAAATAAGAGTTAAACAAGTAAAACAAAAAAAAAAAAAGTAAAAAGAGAATCAATTTACTAAATTCCAAGAAATGAAATTTCAAACTTTTACTATGCCTTCTTTTTAAGTACCATTATCTTTACAATAGATGAATCAATAATTATGTTCATTCTCAACTACTGCAAACTTTTNAAAGTAAAAAGAGAATCAATTTACTAAATTCCAAGAAATGAAATTTCAAACTTTTACTATGCCTTCTTTTTAAGAACCATTATCTTTACAATAGATGAATCAATAATTATGTTCATTCTCAACTACTGCAAACTTTTATTTATGAAAAGAATCATATAAAAAACACTTTCAGACCTAGTCTGCTTCTTTTCTTGTTACATATTAAACCAGAGGTGTTATCTGTACTGTACATGTGATACAATATTAGAGGTATTTATAGTATTCAAATTTATTAATTTTTTCCAATATTATATTCAAAATATTTCAAAAATTTTCAATTATTATTTTCAATAAATCTTCAAATATTTTATTTTTTAATTGATTATTTGTCCAACTATTATTAAATAATAAAATATCAATTTGAAAAGTAAAACATTAATAAAGATTAAAAGACTATAATTCTTTTATGAATGATGATGGAATATTTAAAAATAATATAAAAATAGTCTTAACCTCTACTGATATTCAATAAAATATAATTTCACTATGATAAATACATAGCAATTGAAATAAATGATGTTTAAGAAATTTATAATTAAAAAGGATAATCTTACTTGAAACAACCTAGTGCATAAACATTAATGTGTTGCAAAAGTTCAAAAACTGCATGGTTATTAATCTTAAACAATACATTAGTGGAAGGTCAAAGTGAAACACTATAATCATAGTAAAAATTTCTTTCCAAACACTCTTCTCAATAATAATAATTTCTAAAAATAGAAAATTTGATAATCTTTAAAGAAAAGATTTATCTTCAGAATTATATTTGAAAATAAAAAAATCATCAGAAGAAAAACATTGAATAATCATTAAGTAAAAACTTTGTTTTAACAGTGAGAAATTATTTTTAAATGTCAATTTTGTCATTCAGGTGTGACAAACATTGCATCATTTGCTGAACCTCACTTAATGTTAAATGCAATGTAATTAAAGAATTTACAAGGCATACTGATTGTAAGAAGCATTAAAAAAGAAGCACATTTCCCTATTTACCTTCCCCTGATCATGTCGGCCAACAAAGCAATTTCCAAAGATGGCAACCCTAAGTGACATGAGATAGTTCTTTGAATAAAAGGGAATTAGTTGTAATTTCTTTGAGGATAGTGTTGCAATATTAACTTTATCTGAAGTAAGATTACAAATTTGTTTTGTAGCACACAATAAAAGCATGTTTCAAGTTTTTTTTTCAAATGATTGATTCTGGATTTCCCAACGATTTTCCATTCTTAAGCTTGATGTTTATTTATTAATGAATGTACTGTGATCATAAAGCAAAACGTTAATTTTTCTAAACAAAAATAAACTTTAGAAACTATTCAAAAGAATCAGAATTGGGAGAAACTTCTAACATATGATTCAGATTAAAGGTTTGAAATGGAATGCTTTGGGGGCTGCAACATTCCAGAATGGAATGTGCAGAAGAATTTTAATTAAATTTGAATTTAAATCTTTTATAAATGACCAATGGGATGCATTCACAACTAGTTGACACATTATGCTTTATGATGATACAGTGATATATCTGTTTAGGTTGCTTCTGGTAAAAATTTTATTTCTAATTCATCACTGCCTTGTGGATTTGGCTGATTTTATACAATCATTTTTCAGCTCTCCCTAATATAAAAAAAATAACAAAAAAGAAAATATTATAAACACAAGAGATCAATATTAAAGTATCTCTTATCATTTTTTTCAGAATTTGAGTCTCTTTCTAGAACAATAATATATTTATTATTATATATATAATTGTAATATAAATGAAGTGTGAAATGCCATAACGTTGTAAATGCCATTTTTCTCTAAATATGTTTTATTGAAGAATTGAATTCTAAATTTAATGTTTTTTGCTGCAAAACAATATTATGTGATATTACCATTGTAAGTGGCTGTAATTTGAAGATGAATTTATGTAAAGGTATAACGTTTAAAGTACCAGAATGCAAGTCATGTGACTTTTGGCACTTAAAACGTTATGGCTTATATTTACATCATTTTGATATTCCAGAGAATTTGTAACCTAATGAGTTTTTTACCATTTTATTGTAAAAATTGAAATGAATTCGTTCATTAGAAAAAGTGTATTTACCTATCCTGAAAAGTTTCATTTTTTGCATTTACAGCATTATGACATTGCAGCTTCAAATGATAAAAATCTAAATTATTATTTACATAAAAACAAAAGATTTGGATGTGAAGAGATCTCACCTGTTATTAGTGCCGAAAACATAGCACCAATTGCCACAGTGCTTCCAAACCAAGAAGCAATACTACTACTGATGTGGAATTCATTTTCGAAAGTTGCTTTCTCTAACTGAGGAATGGCAGGTGATGAATAAGCTAAAGCCGTTCCCATAGAAACAGAACCACAACATGCTGCTGCTGCAACAAAATAAACATGTCCTCTCTTTGTCGGAGTCTCTGGTATATACAGATTTTCTTCTTCCATCATTTTCTAAATTAAATTATAAGTTATTATACATTATATAACAATTCGTCTAATGAAATTATTATTATTTAAAAATAAATAATAAACAAATTATCAAAATATGACATTGCAGTAAAAAATAATTTTCTTAAATTTCAAAAGAATTAACTCAGCACATAACAATTCATGATTTCCATTGTGTTTTATTGCAATCTTGTTACTAAACTTAAGACTTATTGCTTTTTATTAAATATAATTAATAATAATATTGAATTTACCAGAGTAGATATTTTCTGAAGTACATAAAACACAAGTAATAAATAAATTCTGTAAAAAATGGTTAAAGTATTTATTGTGCCTGTAGTTATTTCTTTTGCATATGTCACACAGATATAGTCTAGAAACATTTACATCATCATCATACTACAGAAAATAGAAGTACTAAATATACATCAAACAGAACTTTAAACACAGCTATGTACACTAACAGCATGCAAATAATGGAAATATGATAAAATCATTAGTTTCCTTTAACTGTTTTCACTTCAGTGTAGTTTAGCAGATTGCATTTTGTCAATGAATATTGTATTTATATAACACCATAATAATCATATTATCATCATAAGAAATAATTAAAAATAAACTTTTATATTGAATGCTAATTAGGCCTAATTTATATATAATTATTAGATAAGTGAAAGACCACCACAGTTATATCTAAATTAATTAACAGCTCTGGAAGCAAAGATTGGATGGAGATCTGGATAGTGCAACTGCATGGTAAGCAGCAGTTACAGGTTTCAGTTCTGCTCTAAGCCAATTCTTTTCTTTCAGAATATTCTAAATTTGAAATTAAAAATGAATTTATTTCTAATTATTAAATTTAATATAATATGGCAGCATAACTGCCAATTCTAGCCAAAATGCTTTATGTATAATTATTCATTTAGCCTTAATATAGCCTGATAAATAATCAGGTGGTTTGTTTGTCAATACTGGGCTGCAATTGTAATAAAAAGTCATGGACAGTTTTAGATATACATAATTTATCTTCTACTACCTGTGCGGTTGCACAAGTTTTAAGAGGAGATGAGGTATTTTATTTGGCTAGTTTATATTTTCCTCCAGCTGGTGATATTGAGGTTTCCTTAAAGAAATTGGATAATATTTTATTATTACTTCATGGGAAAAATTATATTATTGCATTAGATTCAAATGCTAAGTCGGTACTCTGGGGTTCCTCAATTATAGATAATAGAGGTGAAAGGTTAATGGATATTATTTCTAAATGGAATTGTGTAATAGTAAATAGGGAAAATAAGATCCCTACTTATTCCTCTGTGTTAGGGGAGTCTTTTGTTGATGTAATGTTAACATCATATAATATTGATAGGAAAATATCGGATTGCTTGGTGTCATATGAGTATACAACATATGATCATGCTTTGATCTTTTGTAATGTTGGGCTATCATCGAGGTATAGTGAGAAGAAATATTTGATATATGGAGATAATAAGAAAATTAATTGGAATAAGTTCAGGGGAATTTTAGCAAAGTTAATAGGCACATGTATGTTATCTTGGGTTGATGATCAGATAGATGTTTTTAATTATTGTTCTCATATACATAAGTGTTTAGATCAAGCTATCAAGAAGACTTTTCCATTGCAGAGAGATAAAGTTCTTATTCCTAGATGATGGAATGATGAATTAGATAAAATGAAGGTTAGAGTTTGTAGGGCTCGGAGATTATATCAGCGTGAGATAGATTTAGTGTTAAAGGATATTAAATTGCAGGAATATAGAATTCTTAACAAACAGTATAAAAAATTAATATTGACAACTAAGGTTGCTAGTTGGAAAAATTTTGTAACCTCGATGTCAGCAAGAAATGTTTGGGGTCTACCGTATAAATCAGTATGGGATAAAATTAAAGATATGTTAAATGTTATTCGGAAGGATGGTTCGGAGGAATAGTTAATTGATTGGGATGAATCTGCAAAGTATTTATTAGATTCCTTATTTATAGTTGATCAAAATATAAGGGATACAGATGATCAAATTAATATTAGGATGGCTAATGAATTATATAGTAATAATTGTACAGTTGAGTTATTTACACATCAGGAATTTTTAAGAGATTCAAAAGGAAAGCACTGTGATTGGATAGAATTACATATAACATATTAAATCATGCTATTCCAGTAATAGGTAATCACTTGTTACAATTATATAATTTATGTCTTATATTTCGGGTATTTCCTAATAGATGGAAGAAATCTCGTGTGGTTGTATTTTTAAAGGATAGGAATAGAGATCGTTCTGATATTAGGTCTTATAGACCAATATGCTTATTATCAATTATAGGAAAATTATATGAACGATTAATTAAATTACGTTTGACTACACTGTTTAGTACAAAAATAGATAAATGGCAGTTTGGATTTCGACAAGGGGTTTCGACTACCGATGCAATATATTTATTAAAAAGTTGGACTTTGAATTCTAAGGCTTTAGCCTTAGAATTCTTATGTTCATATGTTCTTGGTATTTTCTTTGATGTAATGGGGGCTTTCGATCATGTATGGTGGCCCAGTGTGTTGTGCCTTGAGACAGTGGGAATGTCCTATTGATCTTTATAGAGTAATGCAGGATTATTTTCAGAATAGAAGGGTGTTTTATATTGAGGAAACTAAGCAAATTGATAAATGTGTAGAAAGGGGATGTCCACAGGGCTCAGTTTTGGGCCCACAGCTTTGGAACTATGTTTTTAATACAGTACTTCAATGTTTAAGGGAAATGGATATGAGGTTCATAGCATATGCTGATGATCTCGCTGTGATTGTTGAGGGAAATAGTAGACAGGAGTTGGAAAGTATAGGAAATTTGGTGACTGAGGTCGTGGTGAACCATTTAGAACAACTTAAGTTACAGTTTTCACCTAGCAAGACAAAGATGGTGATGTTGAAGGGTAAGTTGAGTCTGGATCATCCCCCTAGCATACAAATGAAAGGAAGTTCATTGAGAGTAGTCAGTTTGGTCCATTATCTGGGAATGCAGCTGGGTGCGGGCTTTGACCTTACACCTCATTTGAACTATATAAAGGATAAGGCAACTACACAGTTTTGTAGTCTGCAGAGTTTGGCAGGCCGGGGGTGGGGGCTGCAGCTTCCTGCACTCAGAGTCCTGTATACATCACAGTATATACCTATAATAGTATATGCTGCTGGTGTGTGGGGTGACAAACTACAACCCCTTCACCGTGGGAAGTTCGAATCTTCTCAGCGGAAAGTGTTGTTGATGGTCACCAGGGCTTACCGCACTATATCAACCTAGCTTTGCAATTGATTTCTGGAGAATTGCCGATTGATTTAATAATTAATCTGAAATATTATAAATAATTAATTTGGGTGGGAATATCTTTCACTTATGATGATTTTATATTTCAGCCAGGTGTGTCAGCATGCGCTACTCATATAATAATAAAACATATTAAGAAATTAATGATTAACAAATGGAATAATCGATGGAGTGAAAAATCGCATGGTCGTATAACAGCTAGATACAGTAGAGCAGCGATTCCCAACCTGTGGTACGCGTACCCCTAGGGGTACGCGATAGGTTGTTTAGGGGTACAGAAAAAAGTTAGTTATTATGGCAGAAAAAATAATATATTATGTATCACAAACTAATAGTATTAAAAAATTATTAGATAAAAAATGTTCCTAGCAACAATCACAACTTTATTATACATTTTTTCTTTTAGTTTTTTTTCTTTAATTTAAGGTTACAATATGTAAAATTAACAATACGATTACTCACTAAATTTCTTAAATGAGGGGTACAATCTAGAGATATGACATGTCACGGGGTACGCTAATGAAAAAAGGTTGGGAACCACTGCAGTAGAGCATCAATTATCCGACCCCCAATTAACCGCCACCTCGGTTAACCGACCGCATTCTAGTCGGCAAATTCAAATGTCCGCTAGTGAAGTGGCGCTACAATATTTGGCTATGTCTTGGCTACTTTAATATTATTTTTACGTGTTTTAGCTGGCAACACTGGTTTGACCATGAAAGGGAGCCATATTTAAACGAGGCTTAATTTTCTAATTTTTAACGATACAATAGCGACAATTATTATTTTTAAAACAAATTTGATAGGCTTAACATAGAGGAAAATTCAACGCAAAGTAGGTTAATAGCGATATACTAATATACTAATTACATGGGATATAATAATATACTACACTAATAATGGATTTTTTCATACTTTTCGGTTATCCGACTTTTCAATTATCCGACCAACCCCAGTCCCCAATTGAGTCGGATAATCGATGCTCTACTGTATTTTCCTACTGTTTATGATAGGTTGGCAGCACATTGGGTAACCCCAAATTATTATTCTTGTCAGATCTTGTCTGGTCATGGAGATTTTAGGGAAAGACTATATGCTTTTCGGTTAGTCGATTCCTCAAACTGTGAGTGTGGTGAAATTGATTCAAAGAATCATTTTCTATTCGAGTGTCCATTATATAATAATTTTAGAGATATACAGGTTTTTAATGATAGTAGTTTAAGGAATCCTTATACATGTATAGTAAAAGATGTTCAGTGCTATAGCAAGTTTATTAGTGTATTTGAAAGTATGCTGAAATTACGACAAGAAATTCGTATTTTAAGAATATAGGTTTCAGTTTTTAATGAATCCCTTTTATCCTTTCCTTACTTATACATTTTATTATTAGTATAAATCTGTTTTACATATATTTTCTTTTATATATTATATACATTTTATTTGAGATAGGTTTTAAAGCATATACAAATTGTCCAGAATTAATAAAATATAGATTGGTTTTTAGATTATTAGAAATTATTATTTGGTAGGATTAATAAGTCGGTATGTCAGAAATGATAGGTACAGCTAATTAGGACGATAGGGACGGCTGTTTGTCAATACTAATTGAATTTGGATGTTGTGAATGTTTTTATGAATGAATTTAAACATAAAAAATGAAAATTAAAATCTAATTTGAGCACAATAATAAAATAGCCTTTGAAATTATTTATAGCATTGTGTTCATTAATATAATTTTATAACAAGTATAACAGTGATTACAGTTAATTTAAATTTATTATTTCATAAAAATCTTATTACGAGTATTTCTCTTAGATGACAGATTCAAGGACAAGTCAAAACAAACTGAACTGATGATTTTTCCTAACATGATAATTACTATGAGGCATAGTGACTAGTCTTTTTTCAAAGTATTCCTCATGAATTCAATGCACTTTAACACTATTTCTACCAGTCCTTAAAAAATCCTTCAATACTTTGACAATTGCTGTTGTAGATGAAAAATAGATTTCTTGTAATTTTGACTTCAATGCTGGAAGTAGGAAGAGATTTGTAGTGTGTCAAATCTGGATTGTAAAGTAGGCGAAACATGTGAAATTTCTTATTGGTAAAAAAAAAAAAAAGTCATTACATTAGCACAATATAGAAATACATTGTCATGGTGCATCCACCAACTATTGGCTAAGACAGGGGTCGGCAACCTGCGGCTCTTGGATGTGAAGCTGCGGCTCTTTAGTTCCATACGCAAATATTATTTATTTTATAAAAAAAACATTTAAAAATCGTTCTGAATCGATTAACGAGGATTAGGCACCGATTCTATCTCTCAGCCACTTGTACTCGCTTTTCATCGCACTCCTCCCCCGTGACACGCGTCGTCAATGTCGTCAGTCCGTTGGAAGCTCTCGAATGACGCCGTCGTCGGATGTTTCTATGAGGTTTAATTCGCTTTCGACGCAAGACAATTCTGAATAAATAGATTAGTTTTTTTCAAAAAACTTTATTTATGCGAGTACTATTTATTGTTGGCAAGAAAAAATTTTGTGGCTCTTTAAAAACTTTGAAATTTTGTAAATTGTAATTTTTGGCTCTTCCGACTCAAAAGGTTGCCGACCCCTGGGCTAAGAGATTGTGGCATGTTCTGCAGAACATTGGTTAAGAACAACTGCTTTAAAGAACTACAGAACCTTTGTATTACTAATGATGGTTGACATGTGGAAACAATAAAATAAAACAATAAAAAAATATATATAAAAATTTTCTTATTTCCAATACATTCTACATAATTTCTCTATCACAAATACTAATAAAGTTATAAATTTTTTAAATTGCACATGGACTTTATGGACACCTGTATGTATCAATAACCATTCTTTATAATGATTTAAATTCAGAATTTATTAATGTTACAAGTATATTTTAATAGTAAAAAGTCAATCAAAATTTATTTTGACTTGCTCTTATATTACAATACTAAAATTACAACTGTATCAAGTTTTAATTTTTAAAGATAGTATTGAAGAAACAATTAAAATTTTTAAATTTTGCAATATAATACATATGTCTTTAGTTTTATTTTATACAGATTATAGTGCTGAGGGTATAATTTGCAACAAAACACACAAAATTTCACAATAAAACAGCTGAAAGATAAATTAAAAATTATAAAAACTGTAAATAATATTTAATTTAATATAAATTTTTCAGATTAATATCAGCAAATATCAAAATGGTCACAATTAAATAATATCTAAAATAACAAGATTGTAATCACATATTCTTTTATGATGATAATACTTTGTGATAACATTAAATGTGATTCTGCTGATTATGAATAGTTATCAAAAAATAAACATTGAATAATCAGCAAAAATTTGAACTTTATTTTTTGAACTATGATGTACTCAATTACATTCCATCCTCTTACTTATAAAGGTTGGGAATTTGTAAATATTTTGCTTGTAAATTTTAGTCATAGTTTTAATTATTTGATTTTATTTATTACTAATATTTTCAAAGACTGATGATGTGGAAATGGCCTGAATTATTTTTATATGTAACAGACTTACGCAATAATATTCAGTGTAAAGTAAGATAATTAAATAGTTTCTCAGTATGTTTCTGTAAAATATCGAACTGCTTTGTATCTGCTGATACATTAATGTCACTTTCTTTGTGAAAAAAAAATTATTATACTTTCTATAAACAGTAAAACATGAAAATTTTGTTAATATTTTTATTTAAAAGCAAAAATATTCCATTTTGATATTAATTGTGTTTTTCTAATAGGAAGATTGACAAGACATTTTCATCATCATTGGCAAAAAAAAAAAAAAAAAAAAACATTTAAACTTGTGTGTTTTTGTAAAAGCAAAACATAATCAAATGATAGAACCAAATTAACTTTTAAGCGAGGACTCATATAATACAACCTAAAAATCTAAATTCTATAACAAATAAAAATCTAATTTCTTAGAAAATAATTTACTTTGTAATTTATTTCTGTCTAAGTTTTCGTAATAAACATACTAATTATGAATATTTTTACATATCTGATCTCATCTGAAACATGTATTAAAAGTCTTAACCTGATAGGTAAGTTATTTTGATGGAAAGGCCCTTTCTGATATGTTACTTAACACGTTCTTAAAATAATTTGACAAAACACAAATCAAAATATTGACTGAACAAATTAGTCTTTTTAGTGTACTAATTAACTATTTTAATATCTTCATAAAAAAGTACTTTTCACAAACCTGATGATACAGTTTTTGACCTCCTCCTCCCTTTTTACATCTATACAATGATTTTTGCAAAACTTTCTAACATTGAAGAAATTATTTTAAGAAGTTACACAAATATTTTTTTAACTGATAGTTTATTCACATGATTAGTAAGTAGTCTTGTAATAACTTGTATGCCACTCACACCACTAAAAAAGTCTGCATTGACAATGCCTTGATCTCCTCCTCATCATGTATTGTACAATGATATAGTTTTTGTAACCCCTTTCCCTTAACTGTACAGTACTGTATGTGTAAGTAATAGGCAGACCGTGATAAGTAAACTACAAAATATAAATAAAAAATAAATTATTTAAAAAAATGTGTATTTTTCACTTATCACCATTATCACTTAACAATTAAACAAAAGATTTTTTCAAATCTTTTGTTTAATTAATCTTCTCTTATTTAATTTGTTTAATTAAATCTTCTACATTGTTTGAAAATATGATAAGTGATAAAAGTGAAAATCTTTGTAGTGCTCTTTAATCCTTTATAGAATTTAAAATACAATTAAAATAAAGAAATAATCTATTAAAACTAATTAATTATTGCTTATTAATAATCATCAATTTATTTTTTAAACTAATACTTTAAAGAAATATATATAAATGATTTATTAGAGTTGTACAAATCAGTAACTTGTATAAACAACAAGTTTTAATTACTCTTTAATGCATAGTAATTCATCACATATCACCATGTGAGTCAATGTGGAGAATGAATGTATTTCTTTTATAACTTCATTTATAACTTCAATTGCATATCTCTCCTGAAATATACATTCATATAAGATTTTTTCAATGTAAACTTTATTTTAAAGGGGTCTTTCAAACCACAGAAATTAAGCCACTCCCCTGGGTGGGGAGGGAGGAAACTTTAGATTTTCAAATGAAAGCTTCAATTTTTTTTTGTATTTTCAGACTATTGAAAAATGGTAAATCAAAAAAATTGTTTAGAATAAAATGTTAACATTAATTTAAAAACAAAAACCAAAAGTAAACAATTTCCATTATAAATTTATGTAAAAAATAAGTTTTTTAAAAATAAAGAGTAGCATCTATTTCAGAAATGTTCAAAGAGATGACCATAAACTTCAACACATTTGAAAATATGTAACAATGTATTATTGATACTTGCACTTCAATTGATACACAATTTTTGCAGAGCACTGTGCAGAGTTTCTGAAAATACGTTGAGAAATGCATTGGTCAATGGTCACCTCTTTGAACATTTCCGAAATAAACACTACATATTTTTCTAAAAACTTTTATCTTTTACATAAATTTATAACGAAAATTGTTTATTTTTGATTTTTATTTTTTAAGTTGTAATAAAAAAATATTTCATAAGTATTATTTTTCAAAAATACTAAAAATGCTAATAACTTTTTAAATTAACATTAATTGAAAAAACTGTTTAGAATATTATCATTTTTCAATAAAGAATCCAAAAGTACAAGAAAAATAGGGCCCCCATTTGAAAATCCTTCACCCCCACAAGTGGAAGGGCGTGGCTTAATTTCTATGTTGTTCAAAAGGCCTCTCCAAAATAAAACTTTCATATTAGACTTTTTCAATGTAATATATATTTTAGGACAGTGTTTTTCAACCTTTTTGAATACGCGACCCCTTTACAAGTTAAAAAATTCTGGCGACCCCCCCTAGGGCCATATTAAAACTATATCAGTGATTTAATAAATTATGTATTTAATTTTCTTTCTGTCGAGAAAAATTACTGTTGACTAAAATGAGAATTTAAGGAGAACCGACAATAACTTAAGACACGTATAGTATGTTATTTCCTTCTTATAACAATGGGTTCGGAGTGCTGTTGACGTTTTTTTTCTTTTTTTTTTTTTTTAGGATGAGGGTTTTACACTTCTACTTTTCTACTAATTATTTCTTTTTACAAGTCAGCTCAACTCTTTTTCGGCAATCACTTTCTCGGGTGGGCCGTACCCGCCCAGGCGACACCCATCATTCGGACCTAAATGTCAATCAAAAAACAACTGTATTGTATAATAAACAGGTACAGCCTTCTCGCTGAAATTGTAGTTTTTTTAACATAGTGTAGGACCTACAAACACTTGTCTTTTTCTTTTACCTGTGACCCCCCGTGTAAGGCTTCGCGACCCCCAGGGGGGTCGCGACCCACAGGTTGAAAAACATTGTTTTAGGAGATATTTGCAAATGATGTTATAAATGGACCATCCTGTATATTAAATTAAAAATACAATAAATTACTTTACATGATGTAATGTAATCCAACATTAAAAATGCTGACTATTAAAAATATCTGTTGTTAATTCCTTTAAATTAAAACATGAGTGTAGTGCAGTGTTTCTCAACGAGGCGATATTGCCCCCATGTGGGCGTTTTTCCATGTTGAGGGGGCAATTAGTAACAATTTATATTTTGGGGGGGCAAAAAAACAATTTTCTGGGTGATATAGTAAAACATTATATTAAGATTAATTAAATATTTTATTTGTTATATCATACAATAATTAAACAAATAACATTATACTAGTCACTAGACTATTCAATGCAGTATGAATTTGATGTTAGTCCTGGCCCAAAGCATCAGAATTTTGAAGTGAAGGGGGCGATACTATGTAACAGTTTTATTGAAGGGGGCGACGATTCGTTAGAGGTTGAGAAACACTGGTGTAGTGTAACAAATATAAAAATAAAAAATCCAACAAAAAATGTAAATTTAATGAAAAACTAACACTTTTGATTGCTATTAGCAATTATTGTCAGATACACTGAAAAAAGAACAAAATTGTTTACTATGTTTACAAAATTGTTACTATCGTATCTATACATGATAGTATTATTTGAAAAGTGAAATTTTAAACATTATACATGAACCTCAACTTGAAATATGCTAATTATCAAATATAACAAAATTGAACAAATATAAAAATATTTGTTCAATTTAAAAGTGTGAAACTGTTGTCTGAGTAATGAAGTAAGTGTAATCTAGATGTTTATCAATTAGAAAATTCATTTAGAGAATTTCAAAATAACTATGCTTGCAAAATGACATTATTGTCCTTATAATTAATGGCTGTGTCTTTGCATGAACGGTAATCCTATTTTGAAATTCTTTTAATGCATTTCTAGTTGGTAAATACTCAAATTCATGCTTACTTCACTGTCCAATCAGACACAAAGTTCCTCACTTTTAAATATTTATGTTGATTTTTGTGTTCTTTTTGAACAGTTTGTAACCTGACCACGATTGCTAAAAGCAAGTTAGTTTTTCATTAAATTTACATTTTTTGCTGGAATTTTGGTTTTTATGCTTGTTATACTATAGTTTTATCCAGTTATTAGTTCTATACTATCATAATACTATAGTATCTATACATGATAGTATTATTTGAAAAATGAAATTTTAAACTGTCAATCTCATTAATTCACATTATTAATACATGAACCTCAACTTGAAATATGCTAATCATCAAATATAATCATAAAATAAAACATTAATCATCAAAAGTTAATTATTAAAATAAAATATGTAATATGTTTCAAAAGATATGGTTAGAAATGAGAGTAGATAAAGAGAATGTTTAGAATTCTAATAGAGTGACTAAAAAAATGAATTTTTTTTACTCATAAAATAATTTTATGAGTAAAAAAAATTCAACTTTTTGGTTCCAGGAAAGTTATTTTGATAAAATTGCACAATTGAGAAACTTCCACAACAATCACACATTCACGTAACATAATACTATTTTTTCATTAAAAATTGCAAAAATATATGGATTCATTAGCTGGACTGAAGAATGCTAATGGTTTCAATCTGGTTAATGGAACATCTTCAGGTGTAGACAGTTGAAAGCAGAATCTTTCCACTTTCCACATCTAAAGCTATCTCATTAAACAGTTAATGTCATGCCTTCTTTAAACTTCTTGTATTCTTATGTTAGTGTTCTTTAAACTTCACCCATTGTTAAAGATGCATTGATTAGTTCAGTCAAGTAACCACAGTGACTAATTCATCCATATAGATTTCATTATTGACTTTCACAAAATATATATTTGTTAAGGCATATCAAACTCGCTTTTGCATGTTGCACTGTGCATGCCACTCCTTGTGATTAGGAATACAATTACTTATAAAACTGTTTTCTTAATTTTTAATGATAAGCAAAAAATATATAGATTTGATGTGTATTATGTATTTCCCAAAGGGAGGGCAGCAACTGACGGACCATCCTGGGTGACTTAAACCATAACTATGCATCCAGCCATCCCATAATGGGCCTGGCTTATACATAATGGATATAATAACTGGTCCTTCAAGTAAACAGGTATCAAGGTACTTGGAGACTAAAATATATATATACAGTTAACACTGTTGATTATTCTGTTTTATATGAATTCCATGTTGTACGAGTCACTTAGATTTTACAAATACCTGTGCCGGGCTGTGAACAGCTCACGTACTTGTAAAATCTAAGCGACTCGTACAACATGGAATTCATATAAAACGGAATAATCAACAGTGTTATAGGGGGGGTCGACTGTACAGTACATTTTTATATTTACATAAAAATCTCTATAAATAAACGATAAAATATTAAAATTAAATTTTAACAGCATGATGATTCATATCCTGATTTCCTCAGGACGCATCTTGTGGTAATAAAATGTATCTATAAATTCTGTAAAATTTAAGTTAATAAACTGCATTTGTCAGTTTAATATTTTGTATAAATCTACAAATTATAAAGTGCTTACTTAATTTAAATGATTTACTGTCATATTTCACATCAGTATCATCAAATAAAATCATTTTAATAAATGAAAAAGTAATTACGAACCTAAAATTCTCCCAGACTTAAACAGACGAAGAGCAGTTCGTAAAGACAATCTATCAACTGCCCTAATATCTTACACAATAACAAAAACAGACGACAAGTACTGTAATCAGTGACGTGCGTCGTTTTAATTTAACGCCACCTGGAATACTTTAACATTATTCTATCATTATTTTTTTAAATTTTAACTGGACTATTTGAAGATTATTTTTACTATCAAATTTGGGTAGCATAAACGAAATAATTTAATATAGATTAAATTAAAACTATAATTATATTTTATATTTAAATTTTCATAAATGGAATAGGTTTTTTTAATACTCTTTCCACCCTGTGGGCACTAAGACGGCCTCTTATAACAGGCACATTATGGGTTCGGCCAGGCACACGATGGGGCGACCGGGAGGTGAGGGACGGGGCCCGACATATCCGGACAGACCACCCTCCGAAAAAATTCTGGGGATTATTCGACTAGTCCGGATTCGATCCCGGATCCCCCAGAGCGGTGGGCTGCCACCTTGACCGCTCGGCCATCCAGCCTGTTTATTTATAGTGTGCTAAGATCAGTCTGACCCGTACCATACTCAGTACGTTGTTGATTTTTTTTTCGGACAGTGTTTTCTTTTGCAGAATATAAGTACAGTGGAACCTCTCACTTAACGATCACCTCACATAACGAGTAATTCGTATAACGAGCAAAACAAATTGTAAAAATTGACTCCCTTAACGAGCGCTGTTTTGCATAACGAGTGACCAGAAGAGGGAAGTCCCGGATTGCGCGCATACTCCATCAGTCTGTGTTCCGCCAGCATCTTAGTGTCGCTTGTGATCAAACATTTTTCCAAACTTGTGTTCACACATATTACGTAAAAACTTCGACAACCATAGTCCATTATAATAAACACGCCAAACGATATACCAAATTCTTGGGCAAGAGGTAGGCAGTTATGCTAGAGTCGATAGATATACTGGTCGTTGCGCTGGCTGCCGATAGCTCTAATGCTACTATACTGATTTAAGATTTTGAACAAACGAACATTTACATTTTTATTTATATAGATATTTAAATTTACATAACTGCCTACCTCTAGTCAACTTAATCAATTTATAATATTTAATTATAGCCTTTACATAGCCCAAGAATTTGGCATATCGTTTGGCGCGTTTATCAGACATATCTGTAATTTTTTTTTTTCTGCAAATCGAATTCGCATTCCAGATTTGTTCATTCCGTGCTAGAAGAAAATATGATGATTCACGCTCCTTAACAATGTGTAATGTATAATTTTCTTTGAATAAATGTTATACATAAAATTTCGAGTATTTTTTTCGGCATGAAACGCATTATCGTATTTTACATTAATTTATATGGGAATAATTCTTTCTCTTAACGAGTCTTTCGCATTACGAGTAAGATTCTGGAATTAATTATGCTCGTTAAGCGAGGTTTTACTGTAGTGTTCTTGTGTTTTTATTATTTACTAGCTGCAAGGACCCGCTTCGCTGGGTTTTTATTTGTGGGCAAAAAGTAACGATAGTGAAGATTAAGATAATTACATTATAGCCAATCTTACCCGTTTTCACAGAATGCAAGAATTAGGTCCCCCGTTTCCAGACTAATTAGAGAATTTTTACGTCCAGTCAAACGAACTATTTTCAATTTGATCAATTTTCTGGGACGTTCACAATCGTTCTATAATCGAACCAATTCGAATTCGAAAATTTTTAACATCGAAATAGAAAATCTTCCACTTTCAACCACTTTAAGCCCATATCTCCCGCACCGTTATAGCTATCGAGACGCAACCACCATAGTGCACGAATGGAGACTTGGGCTACTACCACATACAAACACCATTTATGTGCGATGTGTAGTTTTGGCTGAAAAGTGAAATATAGTGACACACACGTCCATTTATATATATATATATATATAGATTATGGTTATAGTTTGTTTGTGAAAATTTTGATTTCAACTTGTTGAAAATATTTACAATGAAAAACTACATTTTGACATTTGTCATGTTATGAACCATATTGATGAAGTTAAAATCCTTCTAAGAGATAATAAAGAGCTAATAGTTGTGAGAAATGGAAGCGTTTCATTTGCCCATCAAAAATAGACAAAGAAAACATGCCAGTAAGTGAAAGAGACTGATATGTAGAAACTGCACCTTTAGGATGTGTACAAATTGTGCACTATATCCAATATTCTGGATAACAAAAGTATATTAACACGAACTAACCTTTTGTTCGTTATGTTGTAGACAACAACCTTAGACACTGAAGTCGTGAGCCTGAAGGATTGGAAAAATACCAATCCGAAATACATAGGCGAAACAAAGTGAACTGTTCAGGGGCTGATCCAGAGAGTGCGGAGGGTGCGTACGCACACGCTAAAATCATAAAATTCTAAGTAGAAAAGAGTTTTCCTTAGTACAACTATAAAGTTAGATTTCGAGTTCATAATTTAAGAATTAAATTATAACGGTAGAAAACAATATAAAAGTATATATTATTTATACTCGTACAATTTCAAAACTATCGGTCTAAAGTTTACTTAGGCTACGTCCTATGTGGCAGCGACCGCGAGCGGAAAAAATCTTTGTACGCGCGTCCAACTCGCGAGCGACTTCTGTCCAGAGTGGACGCGTGTTGTTACAAAATGGCGGCGAGACAACTTTGTCGAATGCTTGCTACGGAAAATATAACAAGCATTAAAACGGTAAATGTGACAGGTAATTGTTATAACTAACTAGATACACAACAAATATAAAGAATCTTCATAGAATAATAAAGTTAAAAAAGTTTTATTTTTAAAACGTTACATTTATAAAATCAAAAATTATTAAATAACGTAAAAGATTATAAATTAAAGTACATACAACACATACACAATTTATTTGTCATTCTGTTTTCATTCATCTACAAAATCAGCCATTTTCTTCGTTGGAAGCAGTGTTGCCAGATCTGAAGGTTAAAAAGTAGCGTGGTTGTGCTCCAAAAGTAGCGGATTTGAACTGTTTGTAGCCCAAACAATAAAAATGAATTATTTGGCAACTATGCACTTTTACTAATGAAATAAGTTTGTAATATATGTATATACATACACAGAGTATATCAGAATGACGTTTTAAAAATTTGGGGATTGTAGACGATGAAATTTTGAACGTTTTGATATAAGGAACCTACAGCCGGAAATGAGATACGTATAAAGTTTCTACAGCACTTTGCATGTTCTATGAGGTCGGTATGCTGGATGAAACAGCAGAATACAGTATTTATGACAAGTTTTATTGACAAAACAGTAGAGTACAATCAAACTGTACATCGAATCAGTGGCTGCACTACTTTAGAGTAAATGTTCAGTGTGACGACCACCAACTTCGTTACATAATGTGCAACGACGAACCATGTTTTGTCCGACTCTCCGTAAGATGCCACACTCCTCTCTGATGGTATTAAATGCTGTAAAGATGCGCTCCGTAAGCTTATGAACTGTTCCTACAGGTGTTGCGTACACAAGGGACTCACATTGACTAGCTGTGTGTTTGCATCACAACGCCAGTGGATGCAAGGGGTGACCTGAAGAACGACAAGCACTGAGTACACAACGTCCTGTACACAGGCTCAGTTAGACCACTGTAGTTGTGTGTTTACAGTCTTTCATCCGCAGCAATAACATGACGTCAATGGATGGAAGGGTAGCTACCAAAGTGAAGGGCGGTCAAGCACTTCCTACCGCTGTAGACACTTTAGTTCAAATTTCCGATTATAGGTTCCTTATACCAAAACGTTCAAAATTTCATCCTTTACAATCCCCCAAATTTTTAAAACGTCATTCTGATACATCCTGTATATGGACATTCGGTGTATCTGCATTAATTTTCTCTAAATCAAAGCGAGTCATTCGCAGGCGAGGCGATTCATTTTTTGAACTTAGAGACTTAGCGACTGCGGCTTTTCTTTTCAGTTTTATGGCCATCCTTTTCCATTGTATCAAGAACTGTTGTATCAAAATGTAATAACTTTTGGATCACTTATTGGGAGAGAAAATTGGCAATTCTAACAGGATAATGCTTGTAGTAGACAATCCACAATTTCACAAGCAATGTCGCCTCCGTGCTTGTGTAGTTGTGGATTGTCTACTGGAGCGAACGACTGATGGAAAACAGAAGCAAAGTATCTTAATCTTTGTTAAACGTTGCAACTTTATTTATATACTTAAGTGTAATGAAATTAAATAAAACTTTATTACTTTTGTATAATACAATAAGTGTTTTGCGATTTTATATATGAAAATAAAAAAGTAGCGTATTTTTAAGATTTGTAGCCTGAAGATAATTATCACTAGCCCAAAAAGTAGCGTGTCGCCCAATTTGAAATTTTTGTAGCGAGGGCACTTAAAAAGTAGCCCAATCCGCTACTTGTAGCCCAATCTGGCATCACTGGTTGGAAGCCCGAGCAGTGGAAACGACGATCAAACTGGCTTGGTAGCTGCTTCCTGCACGTGCGTGTAGAAGCGTCATCTGGTGGTCGCTACACGCTAAACGCAGTTACTCCGGACATGCACATTTGCTTGAACCAGTTTGTCCGCTCTGCTTGGAAGCGCGTTTACGCTCGCGGTCGCTGGACGCTGCCACTTAGGACGTAGCCTTCGGTAGTCCAAAATGGCTGTGCTTCCGACTGTTCGTGCTCCCAACGGGCTCTTCCTAGAGGGGAGCGGCTGAGTGTATAACGTCACTAGTTATTGATTCACGGTAGTTCTTGAACAAAAAAAAAAAGGAAACATCTAAAAATATAGTTAATCTAATCTAACCTAAGCTAAACAAACCTAATCCAAGCGCAGCCATTTTGAACTACCTAAGTAAACTTTAACCATTCATTTTCTTACC
Organism: Centruroides sculpturatus; assembly: GCF_000671375.1. NCBI lineage: Eukaryota > Metazoa > Arthropoda > Arachnida > Scorpiones > Buthidae > Centruroides > Centruroides sculpturatus. The sequence goes on from NW_019384374.1 coordinate 1,023,372, forward strand.
TGTCCATTATTTTTTTGACATCGTTGAATTGTTTGGCCCACGTGGTGTGAAAAATTTTCTCAAGGTCCTCTTGAGAATGTGCAGACGACTGAAATATGTGACACACGTGTTAAAGAGGACCACTGAGTCAAGACATTTGCACGTGCAACTATCTATATGTTAGATTGAATGTTATTATTGATGGTATGGATTATCTGGATGTTATTATTATTATTATCTGTATGTTGTTGACGTCGACCAACATACACCATGTGTATGTTGTGATTGGATAAATCAAATTAGCAAGCAGTAATACTAGTGAGACTTTATTAAACTAATTTTTTCGCATTTCCTCGTTAAGGCATGAAATATTATAATGTACTCAAAATGCACTAAAAATCTAAGTATAGTTTCAATGTACTCAAAAAAGCAAATTGTACCCGAAAAGTACAAATGTACTAGAAATGGCAACGTTGGTAGGCATCCTGTGATGAAAATGTACACAGAGAGGAATAGAAGCAAAAAAAAAAAAAATGCATTATAATATAAAAATGGTTACTCTAAGACAAGATTTTATTATATTAATAACTTATATACATCTATATAAAATAAAATTTATTCAGAACTAACATTTATTAAATAATTTAATTAGGCATTAAATTCCAGACGATACCGAAACGGATGTCGAATGTCTCTTACCAGAGGGCGCCGACGTAACCATTGCTTAGTAAAGTTGAACAAACAAAAAAATTTATTTTTTTTCTGCATTTTGAAAGTAAAATCATAAATTATTTAAAAAAACATTACTGGAAAGGTAATTATAAAATTTTTAATACCATAAAATATTATAAATAACTTATAATTTATGCACAGGAACATTTTCAAACTTCTTACTTCATTAAAAGACAATGTTGATGTAAAAATACCATTTAAATACATTATAATCAGTCATTTTTACCATTATATGCAACAAATATAAACTTTTAGACACTAAAATATTATCAGATGACATTAAATTACAATTGTGAATGAATGAATAATTGATCATGCTTAATATTATTTTGTCATTGTTAACTTCACATCAAACTGTAAACATGAAAAGACATTTATCTCTTAAATTCAGTTTAAATTAAATTTTGAATGCAAATTATAGATTTTGCATAGATTTTATTGTAATTTTTCCATCTAAATTTGTGTGAGGTGTCTGATGTGTCTAGGAAATTGTATAATTCTTGGATTGACGGGATGGGATGGTGCGACGCATGGGTGATCCAATGGGGGGTGCCTCCCAGGAGGGCTTTTTATGGGAACTTGCCCCATATTTAGGTGTTGGATAGGTACGGTACAATTACACCTCTGAATGACACTATTGGAATCTTACCAGACCGTATCTATTGGAGCAAAAAGTCAAATGAATTATACTTCTACGTGTGACCCTTGGTTAGATGTAGCCCTCCAAAATTGATATACTTCGTGGTCACATTACTCTGCTAAGAGCAGGGCAGTGGAGTTGGAGTTGGGAAAAATGTGTCTACTTGGTGACTCCAACATTTCAAATTTATTTTATATTTGACTAGCTGTTACCCGCGACTTCGTCAGCGGAGGTTTTGCAAGCAAACCCCATTTACATCCAATATTTCAATAACCATAGTAATTGTTATATAACACCTACCGCTGAAGAGAATTGCCGAAAATCAAACGAACTATTTTCAATTTGATCAATTTTCTGAAACATTTACAATCGTTCTATAATCGAACCAATACGCAATAACAAATTCGAATTTAAAACGGTTCGAACATTTTTAAAATCGAAATGGATAAAAATATTTAAACAATGTCTGAAATGTTATTAATTTAATACACCTAAGTACTCGATGAAAACTATATTCTCTCCCCTCACCCCCCGCGGGGAAATTTCTAAAAATCCCTTCTAGTTTACCTGCNACAAGCAATTTTATATATTTAGATAATTTTTAAAAATGTTTTTGTATTTTGTTATAATTCATTTATTTTAAATACAAAATGCAACAATTTAATTTATCAAATATGTAGTAATTGTGTTTAGTAGTTAAATTGTTGTGACTTAATTGAATTTAAATATTTTTGAATCATTCTTTATTATCTCTGCTCTAAATGATACTCTATTTTTCTGAATGAGTGAGACTAATTGATCAGAGTATATATTTTTCTTTTCTGAACAAGGGGCTGAAGTAGCTAGTAGTTTTAGGGGAATGTGGTGGCTCACCCCATGTGGGCAATGAGGTGCAAGCAATGGCCAGCACTGAATCACAGAGCATCAGATGACAAATCTTGATTGATGTGGAGTGTGTAGAATACTAGTACATGGTAAAAACTGACCTTTGGAGCCAAATATCTTGCCAAGAGTTGCATGTGTGGGTATGGTTAGTCTGATTTTTTTGCTTATATGGGATGTCTATAACTTTGGAAGGTGGGAAACCCTTCATTTAGAGTTCACATCTTACCTAATGGTGTTTATTAGTTTTATCCACTTGACAACTGTTGGGTAAATTGTATAATTAGTAATTGTTTTGTTTACAATTATATTTTTTGTAAACATGAAAAGACATTGACAAAGACAAATAAAGCAGGAAATTGATTTCAGATAATGAATTATCTAATGCATAAAAATATATTAAATTGATAGTACCATTTGATATAAATTGCTATAATATATGAGAAATATTGAAAAATTATTTTTTTGTTAATATATGAATTAATGTTATTCTTTATTTCTTCTATGAGAGTATTCTCTCCCTATCTTTCTATTTTGATTTTTCCTTCTGTGAGACATTTTGCTTCTTTTAGTCTAGATATACTTCTACTTCTTCTTGAACTTAGATAACTTTTGTTCCTGCATCATCAACAGATCTTCCTGTTCTTTCTCTTTAACTTGGATCACTTTGTGTTCCTATTTTGTCATCAACGTCTTCAAATTGAGGCAAAGGATTTGAATTAATGGTTGTAGTAAGACAAATGTGCCAATTAGGACTTTGAAGGAGGGATCATGATCATGGCTCTGACTCCAGCTCCAGCAGAACATTTAATATTTTTAAGTGCAATTGATTGAGATAGGAATAATTTGTTCAAACCATTTTATTTTTTAAATTTATTTATAATGCATTTCTATCATTTTCTACTGTTTATATAAATAAATCTTTTGATCAAGTATAACAACAGTGGTCAGACTGTGGCTTGTGAGCCACATGTTGTCATTCTAGACTCTTATTGTAGTTCTGTTTACTTATGCAATTTTTTTTTATAAACTTGAGGGATACTACTTACAAATACGTAGTATTTTTGTAAGTTTGCTGACTGTTGTGTATTATCATGTACATACAGATTGTAAGCATATGTCAAAACTTGAACAAGAAACTGAAAGTTAGAGTACAGTACATTTTAAACAATTGATGTTTCAACTAAAAACCCATGAACCAGTAAGTAATGAAGGAGAAATATTGCCATGCATTTAGATAAACAAGAAAAAATTATTATAAATTAATTTTTATTGCTCAGTTTTTTTTAAGTAGTCTTCTTACATAACTACCCAAAATAATCTAACATAACAATGATAATTATGTATAGGCTATATAAAATAACACTTTTTTTACACTTAGTCTAGATCAAATATATTTAACACCTTATTAAAAGCCCTACAGGATTATCTACTCTTAAGTGTTAAATAATCATTAAAGATTTTGTAATTTAATCTTGTACACTGGTGTGATAAGCCTGCATCTATATATGTGCCTATTTGATTTAGACTAAGTGTAAAACAATATTTAGGGCTGAAAGTGATTGATTATTTCATTGAATAAAATAACATTTCAATGGAGAATTCAGCTTTTGCATTTTTCTGATGTATGGCTCCTATCATGACAATGTTTTGCCTCCTCTGACATATAACAATAAGTAATTTTAGTAATATTCTCATATCCATTAAATATTAATTAAAGGGGAGGAAATTACAGGAAAGAGAATGAGATATTAATAAGCAATTAACTGTTATTCAGTTATTTAACATCATTATTTGTATACCTGACTGAAAAGTTGTTCAGTCTGTTTTTACAATTTTCAGTTTATAAAGGTTACAGTGCTTGACATATGAACAAAATTTATGTTGTAACATCTTAATTATTATCTAAAAGCTACTAGAGTGTTGTCCATATTATTGTATTATATATTACAGTTAATATAGATTAATTTTGCTTAATTCTGAAAAAATAAACAGGATATATTAGGAATATCCTTGGCAGTAGGTCAGAAATGTAAGTTTTTAGAGAACCTTTGGTTAGATTAACAAAACTTTCTCATAAATAACTAAATAAATTAATACCCAAGCCAAGAATCTTTTAAAGAATGTTTGGTTCTGGGTTTAGGCAAAACTGGAAGCTCTGACTTTGGTTCCAAAGCCCTGTTATCAATGTATAATATATTTGGATTCTAGAACATTTGATAATTTTTTCTCTTTTTGTTATATACAGTCTGAGTTCATCTGTCAAATACCTTAAAGTAATTTTGTTTCAATTAATACAGAAAAAAGTTTATATAAGATTTTCAATTGAATTACAAGTTTATTTTTTTGTTGCAAAAAATTTTTGCAGGAATACAAAATAATATATAATGAAATTCTAACAAAGAGTAATTTATTTGAATTATCAGAAGGAAGATTGTTACATTTCAAACATTTGATTCCTTTTTATGCTTGTTCTGGAGGTTTACTTTATATTGCTTTCTGTAAGTATGAATTCACTTCTCATTTGATACTGTAAGTAGTTATAACAACAACTAATGCTTCAACAATAAAATAAAAATATATATTACTCAATGAAAGAAATGAAATTTGCAAGATTGTTTTTTTCCACTCTAGTGCTTCAATTAAACAGTTTGTTTATGCTTATACTATAATTATTTTGATTTTATCTTATTCAATTTTCAAATAACTTTTATAGTAGTCAAAATATATATATATAATATAAATACTAGAAAATATGCTTAGCACTTTCAGGGAAAAAGTGAGAACAAACATTAAATGAATCTGTATTAAAAATTTGATTATTTTAGCTTATCATTATCTTGTTTGTTGCAGTAATTGGATGGTATGGAATGGCATAATTTCATTGGTCAGATAGGTAGAAATTAATATTTTTCAATAGAAAGTAGTCATTGACTTTGCCCACACAAAAAGATAATTCAAGACATCCAAACTTTTTTTAATGTTAACTCTAACTATTTACAGCCAGATATGAAATGGTAATCACCAATCAACCAAATTTCACTTAATAAATATTTAAACTCTGCACCCATGTAAACTCCCTAAAGACATATTTTGTGCTCTCTGATAACTTTCTATTAAGTAATTTTCCTATTCAAATGTCACCATTTCACTGGTCAGATAGAAAGGGGGCTTGCTGCAACTGGGGGTTGAAAGTAACTCGACTTAAAGTAGTTGACAATCTCCTCCTGGATGAGATGATTTCTGAAAAGTTTCATTGAATTTCAAGATGTTAAACTAACAACCTTTTTTCTTTTAAAGCTAAGAGAAAATATTTTTAATTGTTAAACAATTTATTAAACTAGATTCAAATTTTTTGTTATTTCACTCAATATGAGAAAAAACAGTTGCCAAGCAATGATTCAAATTGTCATATATAGAACCAATGCAATATTTTCTTAGGCAGCATGACAGCATGTAATTTCTATATCAACCGTGTAATTTAGTAAATATAATTTTGAGTTTTGAATAAATTATTATGCTTCTTTTTATTTATAGAGGCAAAATTCAATTAACAAGTTAAAAATGTGTTTTATTTTATGAATATTTGGCATATATCAATTGTCGCATTCTTAAAACAAGTATTGAATAATCAAAAAATTTTGTACAATTCAAAATACAATTACAATACCAAAAACTTTTGCTAGACAAATTACATTATCAATAATATAAACACAATAAATCATAACTTGAGTTTAATATCCAAACATATCTATAAGCCAGCAGTTTAGAGTAGAACTAAGTTAGTTATTAATTAATTAAATTACAGGATTTGACCTAAAGGTAGGCAGTTAAGCCATCATTTTGTGCTTGGACAAATAGTTTAGAAGTTAATTTTAAAAATTCTGGAAGATAAGATTGATTTGGAAGGGGACGCAACCCTGCAACTTTTGTTTACTGCTTAGGCTAGTGAACAAAGATCTGAGTAGTGTAACTGGTAATGCATCTACTCAGTAAGTTGAAATTGTAGGCTCAAGTCCCACTTTAGATCATGTTTTCCTTCAAGAATATTCTAAACTATTTTATTAAAATTCAAATTTCAGTTTATTAATCCATGTGTAAGATTGTGGATTAGCTGGCTACCTATAGGCAAATTCCATAATTTTATTAATTAATAATTTAGCTTTTAAATACGGTTACAAGTTACATTCAGTTTTAGATGTGCATTGAAATATGGATGCATATTATTTTAAAATTAGCATAAAATTCAAGACTTTGACTTGAATTTTGATGCTGTTATGTGATGTTATTAAATGTTATCATTTATTTTTTAAATTTTAGAATGGTATATTCATCAAGACTACTGATTAAAATTAATGTACTTACTCTTTCATTTATATTTATTACATTTATTTATCATTTTACTTGTTTCATAAAGGTAATTAGGTTTATTTTAATGTTTTGAGTTTAAAAATGGTATGAACAGTTTCATACTCAAGCAGAATTCAAGATCAAATAAGGCAATTAAGTTCAAATTTTGCAAACTAAGCTTTGAGCTTAATTAAAACACATTAAATAAAATTTTTAATGGAGAACTTTGTTTATAATATACTAACTAAAGTATTTAACTTAAGCAATTTTTTCTAAATGTTAAAGACAGATAAGTTAACTAGTTGCTAGTTTCCCAGAGATAACAGGTTCAAATTGTTTAATCTTTAGAAAAATAATCTAATACTATCAGTTGGGTTAATCTATCTGACAATTTCCAAAGAATTCAGTAATTTTAAATGATAGCAACATTGGAATTTAGTATAAAGGACTATAAAATTCAGGAATTTCCTTTTCCATCTTTTTTTATGTGTAATTAAAATTGTTTACATCTGACTAATAAGCCTTATTCTCTTCTCAGAATTTTTGTAACTTACTGTACTTAACAAGCAATTATTTATTGGGACATTGTCACAATGCCAGACTGCAATTTTTAATTTATTTAATTTAAAATATGTGCTCTCCACTTCAAATTAATACTGTAGTGTCTTGCCCCTGTATATCATACTTTTCCATTAGCAATGGAGTCTTGCCAGTTATCTAACTTCTTTCTGGGGAAATTTTTGAATTGAAATAATGTGACTTTTGGTTTGCATCAGAAGTTTGTATATAGTTAATCGTAGGACCTCCTCCTCTAAGCTTTCCATATCTGGTCTCTGACTTCATTTTAAGTCATGCCAACAATGGAATTAATTTGTCTAATTTGTAGATTATTGAGTTGATTTCTCAAAAATTGACAGTTTAAATTCATTATACAGCAGTTGTCTTTTTCTAACACAATTTCAGCAAAATTTAAACAATTTTTATTATGTGCTTCAGTGTGTATTTGGAATATTTCTAGAAATTTCACATTTTCTAAATTAAAAATTGAATTTCTTATTCATTTAACTTAATATGATATCAACAATTTTATATATTTTATAAATAAACATAACAATATCAATGACAATAATGTAACAAATAATAGTGACATTTGATTTCTGAACAACAGCCATTGAAATCTACATAAAAAATGACCATTGTTTAGAGTTGGCTGCTGTTTAAAGTTGGTCTGTGTCGGAGGTTTGACTGTAATTAAACCACTCATAAGCTATTGTTTTATTAATAAAGTCACTCCATATAATACATAACTTACCTGAAAATTGGATAAGTAGAAGTAAAGAATCTTGACAATTTTTATCAAATTCAAAACTTGAATTGTAACTGATAAATGAGCATCATTTAATTTTACCTGTATACATAATAAATTACAGGATTTTCCAAAAAGAATTTTACTATTTTAAATTATTGCAATTATGTTAATTATTGTAATTATATTAATTATGAGAATGATGTAATGTACATTAAAATGTTTGAAAACCATTCAAGTTTCATATATGACCATTATAATTTCTCACTTTGTGCACCTCATGTCACATGGCACACATCCAACCAATCCTCAAATCTTTCCTATGCTTGCTATGGCATATCCATCATCACTCCTCCCGCGACAGCCACAATTCTACAGTTTCTGCAGATTACATATGCTGCACAATGACAAGTAATTCTGACTTTTCAAACTGCAGAATACAAAATGCATTATCTACGGGAATTTGCCGTTTTTATTTATGGCACTTCCTAGAGATAGTAGACAATGACACGTTTGAATGCAGATGGGAGATGAAACATGGACAGTTACTCTATCAATAGGTGCATGTTGCGTACTTCTTGGATAATTAACATAATTACAGCAACACCAACTTGTATCTATAAACCTTTTACCAGTGCGCGTATCATCACACTTTACAACAGTTACAAACTGTTGTAAAGTGTGATGATACACGCACCGGTATTACAGGGATGTTACAGTACTACGGTGCAGATATTCCACCATTTTTGAATAATTACAGCAATTTAAAATGATAGAATATATTTTGAAAGACTCTATGCATTATCTTGAATTAATACACAAACAGATAGAATGATCTTTTAAATATAAGAATGCTGTTTATAGTGTGAATGAAATAAAATAATTTGAAGCTTACAAATGATGGAACTGTGCTTCTATTACTTGAATTAAGTTTGAGACAATGTATACAGTAGATGAGAATGCCTTATATTTATACAATTAATGTAATAAACAATGTGCAATCAGAATCTAATTGATTTATTTTTTTTCAGACTTATCCACATCTTAATTCTTTTTCTTTATATTATTCACTTTAAATTAAAATTTTAACAGTGTAACTGAAGGTAAAAAAATAAACAAAAGTAAATATGAAAAACTAATCGTGTCAGATTCATAAGAAATTAGTTGGGATGATATTATTAACGTGTATATCCAATTCTTTGTATAAATTGCTTTCTTTTACATGTATTTTTTGATAAAAGATGCTGGTCGTGTACTTAAAATAATTTAAAAATGTCATAAAAAGGCTGTCTGATTAAACAGTCACTTTATAACAACCATTTTGCAAGAAACAGTTTACAAACACTTCAACCATTCCTTGTAGGTTTTTAGAAAGGTTTTGTCATAAAATGGTCATTATAAAGTAACTCCATTTAATCAGATTTTTATGTTTTTGTGATATTTAAATTCTTATATACTTATAATACAATAATTTTTCATTACTTTATCATTCTAAAATCAGTGCTTTAGAAGAGATCTAAAGCTGAGAGATTTCATAAACATTGTTTGAGCTAATAAGAAATTCTTTTTATTATTTGTAAGATGTCAAAAATTACTTTAAATTAGGCCTACTATAATTTTTAAGAATTTCACACAATTAAATATGTATTTTAAATGAAAGAAAAAATAATTAAAATCTAGATAATAAGTTTTGTCCCAGATAAGATCTGAACCACATCTCCCTGTAATATAGTAAGTGCCTCTTATATAAAGCTGTAGTTCTGCTTGTTGATTTGAATAATTATAGTTAACAATGAAATTTTCTTCTTTTAACAATACTGTATTTTTAAAAATTAAAGAAATTTATTAAATCAATATATATATAGATTTAATAAATACATACATATATATATGTATTTGCAAGTATGTGCAAAGGAAATACTAATCATCCTCAAATAACTGCACATTAAACTGTGTGGCTACGTTCTAAACAAAAAAATATGGCAATTCAAAATTTTATTACAGACTGTAATATATATATATATAGGATGATTTAGAACTTCTGTATCAAACTGTATGGCATGATAGATCTTGCAGAGAGGAACATTTCATGTGCAGCAACCCATGTGCTATGAGCATTGTTTAAGAGATACACAACAGCACAGACAAGTCATAAGTGACAGATAGAGGTGACAGATAGGATGCAGAAAACTTGTTTTTTCTAATCTCTCTGTAACATGATTAAATCATATCAGTGAGCTTGACAGTATCATCATCCATCCCTGATTATCTGCACAACTGAACTGTATGATGTAATGCATCAACAGAGTTATCTGTGGCACCACACTCACCATGCGTGATACACTTTCAACAGGGACATAACTCTGTTGGCAGTGTAATATGCATGGCAAGAAATATTTTGCGTAGCAATCTATATTCTCTGAAACATTGTTTGGCAGCTACACAAAGCTGCCAAACAATGTTTCAGAGAATACAGATTGCTACACGAAATATTTCTCTCTAAGAGATCTAATATGCTGCAGTTTGCTGTAAAGGTCCTGAATTATCCTGTATTATAGCTGTATAGATGTTGGCGATGATGGTATATCATATTGTTTTAGATTTGCTTGAAAATAATGATTTGATAATTTACAGTAGTTTTCACTTGCATTATTATAATACAGGGTGTCCCAAAAAATGTATACACACTTTAAAGAATTATAAGGTCAGTGTTCATTAAAATACATTTCATTTTCAAAATGTAATAGAATCTACAAACATTATTTAATTGTTTTGTCAATGCCTGTTTTCAAATTGACGTCCATTCTGGTCCAGGCACTGCTGACAATGCAAAGCAATGGAACCGCAAACATCATAAAGCATTTCGTTTGGCATTTGTGTGCATTCTCGTTCAATGGCTGCTCTCAGTTCAGCAACTGTTGCAGGTTTCATAGTATAGACTTTGTCTTTTAAGTATCCTAAAAAAAGTCTAAGTGGTGTGAGGTCTGGTGAATGCAGAGGGTATTCTACAAAACCCCTTTGTCCAATCCACCTGTTTGGCAAGTTTTCTTCAAGGTAGGATCTAATATTGTGATGGTAGTTTGGGAGTGCCCCATCTTTAAACTTTCCTCTAATTCGTGTGATTGTAAGTTGCATTGGTGGATCTGTTTAAAACTCCCTCCTAAACTGTCTTTGCACTTCAACAGCAAACTTCCAGTAGCAGAATTAGAATGAATTTCCTTTGTTCAAAGCTTAGTCTGGCTTCCATTATTAATTCTAATGGGTTTAATGTGGAAGTAAAAAAAAAATCATCAATTGAGCTGTCAGCTGTTAAAGTGTATATATATATATTTTTGGGACACCCTATATATCATAATTTAGGCTAGAGATAGCAAAACTATAGTATTCATGTCCAAAATTTTACTTCAAAAAAATTATTTTGATAAATACTGCTCATATCATCTCATTTATTTTTATAATATGATGTTTACAATAATTATTAATAATTATAAATTGTCTATTCAAATTAATGTGGTTTCCTCTTATTATAACTCTTCAATATTTGATATTGACGAATTATAACAACCACATTAACATGAAAACACACATAAAAACCACATTAATTTGAGTATTCAATTTACAGTTACACTCTCCCTTCTGAGTTCATTTTCAGGTGGATCTTCTCCATTTGCTGGTTTCCTACTAAAAAGATGTTTAAATTTAGATTATTGAAGTGTACATTAAGTTTTTAGAGTTACTCTATATTAATTTGATAGCTGTCAGTTAAATATTATACAGTGAGTTTGATATTTCATGACCTTGCATAATTTTTATATTATTATTTACTGTAATTAATTAACTGTAAATTTTAAAAATTAACAAAAATGANGTATGACTGTTCTCTTTTATTAAGTAATTTCTAATCTACATTATTGAAAAATAAAGTACTGTAATTTTTATATAACTGGTGTGTAAAATGTATTTAGGTGTGAATTCTCATATGTATCCTTTGTTTCTGTTAATATCAACAGAATATCTCATTTAAATTTTTATTTTGTGTTAATCAAGTTTCAGCTTTATGGATTGTATTGAATAAATATCATAATATAATTAAAATGTTGTACTTATTAATTGAATTTCAGGAACTCTATAATATTCTAAATAAATAAAATATTCATTAATTATATCCTGATTGTGTACATTTTTGTATTTGAGAACTGAGTTAAATCATTCACTATATCAGAAATCTACTGTATATTGTTCTTTGTATACTTTACAAAGTATAGCTTAAATTGGACCGATAATATTCATGTCTTAGTAAGTCTTGTATAGATTCATAATCAAATTTAATGTAAATATATAAATTATTAATTTGTATCTGATTTACACTAATAAGTTCATATTAAATTTGATACGTGATCAACAGATTTGTAATATATTATCTCTTTGACATATTAAGAAATGAGTTTTACAAATATGTTTTCTTTTATGTTAAATTTTTAGTTAACTTTACAATTTTTGTTTGTATTAAAGTCAAGATATATGTTTGTATACATATACATGTATATGTATATGTATAAGCAGTATCTGCAAGTTCAAGTTCTGCTCCAGGCCGCTATTTCAAATCCAGAACATTCTAAATTAATTAATAAATATTAATTTAATTTTAATTATTAAATTTAATAAGAGATAGTGCCTAATACCTACCCCTAGACCAAATTACTTAGCATTTAATTACACAGATGTGCAAAAAAAAATTTTTTTTTCCAGCTGCATGGAATATTTTTGCNTTAATTTTAATTATTAAATTTAATAAGAGATAGCACTTAATGTCTATCTATAGGACAAATTATTTAGCATTTAATTATTAATAGTAGTAGAAATATATTGCAATCTAATCTGGCAATCATTTGGCATTGACGAATATTTTTTTAAATCTTTAAATTGTTAATTAAAAAAATCTGAATTTGTATTTATTTTTGTGTGTAAAATGCAGCTGCTTTTGAGTGATGTCTATAATGTTTAAGCTTAAAAGATGTCTTTCATCTTCCATAATTATACACTCGTAAGCAGTTTTTATTCCCCCTGTGAATAAACTGTTGAAACCAACTTAATAACATTACAAATTTATAAAATTTAAAAAAACTTATTCATGCTGATTTCATAAAGATTTCAAAAAATGAATTTTTCAGTTTGACAAAACAGTTCTGTAACAGTAGGGAGGATAGAAATTTACTTATAGCAGGTGTTCTAACAATGAAAGGTCCATTCTATGTAGAAGCTTCCACCTGTCGATAAATACACATGATGAATTTGGTATCAGGGATAAAATTAACTTTTTCACTTCATTTTTATTGTAGATACTGTGGCCAGTTTCTTAAATTTATCACAAGGAAAGATCTGTTGTGTGCATGTGTAATTTTTACTGTTTTTGTTGAAATAAAAGACAATTTTTGAAGTCTTATTAAAATGTTTAATAGCTTATATCTAATCACTGTTATTAATGTTTATCTTTACATTTGATGTTGCAGGATTTAATCTTTCTTGATAATTTTAGATTTTTTTAAGATAGCATCTATCTGGAAGAAGACAAACTAGTATCTGATGCTTGCCACATTGTTACTACTTTCATAATTGTGGTTGAAAAAGTGGTTGGATCTATTCATTCATTGATTTATGTACCTTATGGTCTCTAAGGAGAATACTTTTATAATATACAAAATGGTCCAAAAGTCATTTAACTGAGAAAACTGACTTTTGAGTTACAATATGCATAAGAATAAATTTTAATTTATTTTGTTTTGTTTTTTTTTAATGTATTTTTATTTATTCAAGTTTGATATCATTTACAATTGATTTTCTTTTTGTTATTTTGGAGGAAAAATATTAAGCAATAATATTAATGAATTGATAATTAATATTTACTTTTTATTTTTTTAGCAATGACTTTCAAATGGGATCTGTAATGATCAATATAATTTTTGAAGATGAATCCTCGCCTCAAAGGATTATTCGATGACTTGGGGAAACCGACACTCAGAGGGGTTCGTAAATGCCCAAAATGCGGTACTTACAATGGAACTAGAGGTCTGAGTTGTAAAAATAAGTCATGTGATGTTGTTTTCAAAGAAACCAGTGACAGAAGAAAGAATTCAAGTTCCGACGCAGTCAAAATCATCACGGGTTCAACGGCACAAGTTTATTCAGTCAGAATCCGTGACAGGGGTCCTGAGTACAGAGGTTTCGTTCAGTTACCTATACTGCAAGAATTGGACAGTTTGCAAGACCAGTCTATGGAAGCATCTCTTATCACTCAACCTCCGCCACGTTGTTTTGTCGAAACATGCCATAAGTCAGACATAAACATCAATCCTTGCCAACATATAAAAGCTTCTGTGAATTGTGATTTGGAAGCACAACCATTATCTTTAAAGAACTGTGTGTTGAATTCCTTGCCAATTTCTTCTGAAACAAAACAAGCAATATGGTTACTTGCGACTGAAACTACAGGTCCACTTGTACAAAGGGTGTCTAAACATGTTATGGTTGTTAAATGTAAACCAAATATCAAACATCCTCTAGGATTTCTGCATTTCTCATTTTTGGAAGTGACAAGAAAGAGAGTCAATCCAGAATATAGGTTTCAGTGTACTTGTAGAGCTTTTAAGGTTAATTGAAAATATTTTTATTTAATATAAATAATTTTGCCAGAAAATTAAATTAAATTAAATATTTTTTCAGAATTTCAAATTAAGTTTAGCCAAAGATGAAGTGCAGAAGAGATGTGTACATTTTTATGCTTGTATCTGTGCTTTTGCCAGTGATGAAAAACTTTCAAAAGAGTTTGCATTTTTTATAAACTTGGAATCTAACAGTTAGTAGATATTTATAAAAATTTTAATACTTTCAGATATTCTTATAACAGTAACTTTATTCATTGATCTATTTATTTTATTATCAGTTGCCCCAGAAAACAAATTAATTGCTATTTTTAACGACACTCAAGACCAATGCAAAGTTGATATTGAAGTATTACCTGATGCAGAAACTCTCTTAACAGTAGCAACTGAGGCTGTAACATCAGGAATCGAAGTAAAACCTGCAAAAAAACAAAAGAAAGATGATAACAAAAGTAAGTATTTTTAGTTTCTGTTAATATCTTTAAAGCAAGAGTCCTAGTCATACAAAGCCACTACAAATGAACAAAATGAACACACTACTAAATGAAAGCAAAATATTTGCACTCTACTATACAACATAAACCGAGTTAGAATATGAAAAGGGTTGAAAAGGTCTTTTGTACACTTCAAATGTTGTCAGTTATCTGTAAATAGATGAAACAAAAGTGCTCTCTTTTTAAATAAACTATATGTATTTCATATTATTAATTGCTGAAATTATAAAGTCAACACTATTCATTCAGTAGCATACTGGATAAAAATTTTGTCATTCCTTAATTCAATATTATATTTATAAGGATGTACAGTACTTGCAGGTGTTCCTAAAATCAAAGTTTTTTCCTATGTCAGAGCTACTGAACAAACTAATTCTTTGAGATGTTTTATCTAATTCGTGTAGTCTTAGTCGTTCTCATTCAAACATATCATAACATATGCTGAATGACCTGATTTTGCAAATGTGCATCTCTAAAGACAGTGTAATTTCTCTTACCAATTTAAACTTTGTCATTACAAATTTCATGAGAAAGTTTAAATTGGTATGAGAAATTATGTACCAAAGTTGAGATTGTTATTGAAATCTTTGCATTTAGGAACTCAGCAAATACAGGGTCTTCCAAAAATAATGCTATAATTTTACATTACAGTGGGTGATTGGTTAATGAACATAACCTGTTCCAAGATTTTATTTGCTATCCGAATAACACCAATTATCAATTTACAGTGGAACCCCGGTTAACGAACAACCTGGTTAACGACCAAATCGGTTAACGAACTTTTATTTTGCAAAAAATTTGTCTCGGATAACGAACGTAACGGTATTTTGTGTCAAATTTTAGTTGGTGTTAGGCATGCGCGAGTTAAGCATTGCTTTTCCGAGTGTTTGTGCTAATGCTTTTTTCAGTTTTGTGATTTATATATTTAATCAATATGGCATCCAAGAAAGAAAAGTCATAGTGGCAATAGAAAACGACAACGCAATATAAACGACAATGCGCTATCGCATTTGAGAACAATTTTGATTAAAATAGTAAGACAATCAACTTTAGATCAATTTCTTGTTCCTTATGGAAAGAGTTTGTTAAGTTATGGCAACGCAACACATGGGCGATCTGCCTAGGGAAATGCCTTCTGGGAGGTGTTTTTAAGGGAAACTGGCCCCTATTTAGGCATTACAGACGTGGAGAAAACCCTGAAAACTCCACATGGCCAGCCCGTCTGAGCGAGGTGCGAACCCACGAACGAACTCCCCGTGTTTAAGGTACGAAGACCACTTAGCCACTGGTGGTTTTTTTTACCGAAAGAGACTTCGACTCGAAGAATCTTTCAATGAAATGCTACCCGTTGTTTTTTGGAGGGGATTCCCCTTCTAAGCATTAAGGTTCGTATATCTCCACTTTTCTGCCACCACCTACAACAAACAAAGGTACTACAGTGCTAGTTTATTAAACAAAGTTTACATGTTTGTTGCTGTAATGATACATACTACGTTTTCTTACATTTTCATCAAAGAAAATTACTGTATATTACAAATAAAATCACAAAAATTTCGGAGACTAGAACGGATTAATTGCATTTGCATTAATTTCTATGGGAAAAATTGCTTCGGTTAACAAACGGAGTCGCGGAACAGATTAAGTTCGTTAACCGGGGTTCCACTGTACCATAGATTTTTATGGAAATTTGATTAATTTGTTCTGAAAACCCCAAAAAATAAATAAAAAATTATATACTTTCTTACTGTGTTTATTTATATGAAATCCGGAATTGTTACCGATTTTACGATTAATGTCCCGTATTTTCCTAAAACCCCAATTAAGTTTTTATTTAAATCCTAAGCTAAACCCTAACTTAAAAACAGGAAAAATTCCAATCTCCCCTTTTGTTCAAAGTAAACATCCGTCCACTTCGAAAATAATCCCACATTCCAACTCCAAAGTTGATAGTTAGCATGGTTCCAGGGACAACTTTGACCCCTCCGCATACCTTTTACCGCGCAACAATTGGTCACATGACCATTCTCCCATGACAAAACTATAAAAGCCACTTGCTTCCCCCCTCGAGAGTCGTTCATCAACCGGCTAGTGTCCAGCAATTGCCGTTTTTTTTAATATTGTGTCCTTCCAATATTGTGCATTGTTTCTGAACCTGTTGGATAATATAAAATATTTCTCGAGGATAACTACAGACATAAAGAGGTATGGAACAAATTTTTGTGAACTCTCTCGGTCTCTTCGCGCCTTAGGGACGTAGAAAGTGTCCTCTAAACTATCCATTGTACCCCCACATATAGAATTAATAAATTGTTGTTCTTTTGTTACAATCTGTTTCCTCGTTTACTCGTATATCGTCTATCGCTTTACCGACGGCACTCCTTCCTTCTCCACTCGACCCGAACAATTAAATCCCGTTACCGCAGGATAAGTAAAAGAAACATTTAAGCCATCTTGACAGTGAGCAGGTTTAACGACCTGTCGCTGGAAAGGGAGACCTCCAACCTCCCCGGCGGTTCACATTTACATGTAATAAGAAACTAAAAGCAATATCTCCATTTTTGGTACATCTTTGTTTCTTAGATGTGATTTTCATTATTCCTTTTGCTGCTCGAGTCTTCTTGATTATATCTTTCTTAGTTAAGATTGTGCCTACTGTAGACCTGTTCAAGTCATACTGCCTAGCACCATCAGACATATTCTGTCCACTCTCTACCTTGGCTATTATCTCTTGTTTGGTTTCTAACGTGAGCACGGTTCTTGACACTCCACTCTTTTTAGGCTTCATAATATTATCAATGTCTTTTTGAACTAAAAAGTTCAGAAAAGCACCCACAAAAATTCAGTGAACAGAAATCAACTAGTGCACCACGTAACTGTGAGGCGCGAATGAAATTCAAAATTTTGATGTTAAACTGTTAACAAATATTTGATAGGACAGTTAAACTCTCACCTTTAGAAAATAAAAGCTGACACAAAACTTAACGAGTGCCCAACAGTCTCGCAAAGACTATAAAAAATTATTTGTCAGAAAGATAAACAAAGAGCTGGAATTACAATGGAGAGTTTCAAAGTTTGGAGGAACAATATCTGATTGGTATCAGGTTGAGTGACTCCTGTGCTCCGAAAGGTTTTGAATTGTTACCTGTAGACAAGGGAAAACCAATTAGTACTCATTATTTTAATTTGCTTCTTTTTGTGTTCTGTGAAGTCTTCATTATCTCAACATGGGTTCATTGTCCAAACATAAAATCTTTTGCGAAACTGTTTGTTATCGAATTTGTTCGCTGTCTGAACTGTTTGTTAACCAATCACTCACTGTATTGTAATTATCTGAGAACATTGTAATGTACATTAAAACATTGGAAACCATTGAAGTTTTGCATTTGTCCATTATAATTTCTCAATGTGTGTACTTTGTGTCACATGGTACACATCTAACTGACACTCAAATTCTTTCTATGCTTGCTATGGCATAGCCATTGCCATTCTTCTCACAGCAACTACAGTTTTATTGCTCCACAGCTATAGATTACTCATATTGCACAATAACAAGTGATTCCAACTTTTCAAATTGCAGAACACAAAATGACTTCTCTATTGTAAAGTTGCCATTTTTGTTTATACCATTTCTTAGAGGAAGTAAACAACAAGATATTTGAATGCAGATGAGAGATGAAACTTGGACATTTACTGTCTTGATTGGTGTATATCAAATACTTCTTGAATAATAATTAGCATAATTACAATAATTTAAAATAGTAGCATTCATTTTGGAAGACCTTGTATATGTTTAAGTTAATTTCTTAAAAGCACATTTGTTCAGAAAGTTGAAAAAAAGTTTATTTATGTGAATTCTCATATGTATCCTTTGTTTCTGTTAATATCAACAGAATATCTCATTTAAATTTTTATTTTGTGTTAATCAAGTTTCAGCTTTTTTGAATGCTCAGTTAATTTCATTCAATATATCAAAAGATACATACAATTAATTTACAAGTTTATTATATTTGATTGCTGCTATTAACATAATTTGGATTTAACTGACTTGTGAGCTTTATATTAATTATAAATAATAAATAATACATATATAGACATATGTCATTAAAATTATATTTTTTTTAAAAATATTATAGTGAAAATTGGTGGGGTCTGCTAGTAAAATATAAAAATAATAGCAGAACAAACTCAATTCTTTCAAAAGTTAAAGGGCAATATTTTTGAAAATCTTTTACATCAAATAACACCACTAAAACCTTTAAATTATACCAGCAAATATAATTTAATTTAAATATGTTACGACAAACATTTTTAATCTCCTTAGGATCTGCATCAAGTCAAAAAATGTTTGTTATAATTAGAATGCTAAACATTCGAATTTAAATATTTTAAAATCATCTTTGACCTGATGCAGTTCACAAGGGAATCAAAAACATTTGTCGTAACATATTTAAATTAAATTATATTTGCTGGTATAGTTTAAAGGTTTTTAATGGTGTTATTTAATAGTCTATTACCAGCTTTAGAAGAAGAAATTCAGAAGTCCTGTACATCATTTCATTTGCCTAAAAGCAAGTAAATGGTGTGATTTTTAGGCTGTCTTCATGCCTATACAAAGTAATACATCTCCTCTATGCAAGCACTAGTCAGATTAACAAGAGTCTAGTGTAACTAAAATGCTTCTATGCATTTTATATAATGTATAATATAAATAATATATGATTTAATGATTAGTACTGATAAAATATGCACTGGGTTGCAGCAAACATATGTCTTATTTAATTACTAGTATTAAAATCTGGTATAGGTAGATTACATTTTTACCTTAGAAGTAATTTTATTAATTTTCCATTGCAGATGAAATAGAAACTCCAAACATAATAGCCATTACTGAGACCATTACTACTAATGGGAATAAAACAAGGCCTCTCATTAAGAAAAGTTCAGTTGTACAACCAAAGAAAACAGGTAATGCCAATTTTTTTTAAATTGTAATGAAGAATTGTGACAATAATTTAATAAAATTTGAATTTTTATTCTTAACATAATTTTTCTTCTTTGTTAGGAATTGTTACAGTAGTGGACGAATCGACTGTCTCAATCAAATTTGTCCAGTGGCTGGCGAGTGTTACAGAACGTATCAACCAGACCATGCACTATCAGTTTGATGGTTTGTTAATTAAAATATCTAAATGTGGTAACTTTTACTAATACAATAAGCACTTATCTGAGTTTCAAATATTTAAAATTTATCATCAGGGCATCCTGAACCACTGGTCTTTCATGTCCCTCAAGTATTTTTTGATTGTCTGCAGCAACGAATTGCCACAGGAGTTAAGAAAAAACGTCTACCAAATTCAACGACAGCCTTTGTCAGAAAAGATGCCCTGCCACTAGGGACGTTCTCAAAATACAGTTGGCACATCACCAACATATTGCACGTGAAGCAAATATTTGATACTCCAGAAGTAATAATAATTTGTTTTAAATTTAATGTGTTGTTTTTGATAATTTAACACCCATCTATTGTAATTAGATGCCTTTGGACATAACGCGCAGTTTCATAGAAAATCGAGATGGAACATACGACCTGTATCAGCCACCGAAAGATAAGGTAGATGAATTGGCAGAAAATTATAAGAAAACTGAAAAAACTTTGCTTATCAAACCTTCAGAATTAAAAACATATCTGAAAGTTGGTAAGGTTTTACAAAACTTATTTACATTTTTTGTGTAATTGAGTTGAAGAATAATAATTTTCATTACATGTGTATTTTTGTTTTATTAAAAAATTTGATATTGCAGAATATATTAGGGTTGAAAACTGGTTCTCAAAATTTGGATTTAACACAGTTTTGAATATTACTTATGGAACTAGAAACCAGTTATCAAACTCAGTTCTATAAAAATAAAGTTATGATTAGTTTTTGTTTTTATTAGTTATTCCTTAAAAGGAAAAATAATGCAAACTATAAACTGATTGTCTATTTAATATATTCATTTAATTTCAAAGGAAATAAATAGTAAAATTATCCTTTTCAAAGTAAAAAAATTAATCTATTTCTATTTTATTAAAAGGTCACTAATTTTGTTTCAGCTTGTATATAATTATTCTGTAAGTATGTTTTTTGATAAATACCATATTTGCTGGCATATAAAACACACCCCATTTGCCAAAGGCATTTAAATGAAAATTTGTTTGGTAACAATGTTAAATATAGAGAGAGTAGTAACCTTACATATGCTGCTCAGAGGGATTCTTCCTTTCTCTTCTTTCTATCTCCTTATTCTCCTTTTCCTCTCTCTCATCCTTCTTCTACTAGCTAAACACTTTTTGTATGACTGTTCTCTTTTATTAAGTAATTTCTAATCTACATTATTGAAAAATAAAGTACTGTAATTTTTATATAACTGGTGTGTAAAATGTATTTAGGTACAAAAACAAAGAATATTCAAGCACAAACAACAACGTTGTAATTACTATGTACTTCTTAAATAAAAATAAATTATATATATATATATATATATATATGTGTTTGCCAGTGNACCACAACTACAATTACAATTTCTCTAATTTTCATAAAAATCTGTATTGTGGCAAGAAGTTCGCAGAAATTCCCTCCTATGTATTGCACAACCCAGATTCGCGAAACAAACTGTACCGCATTATTAATCCCTTTTTGCCTCTTTGTCCTTATTGTTTTACATTTCTGTGTATATATTGTCTACTTGAATCTAGTTTATTAATAGGACTTACTATATAGACGAAGTTTCTGATTAGCAAAGAAAGATCTTAGACCAGAAAATAATTTGTTTTGTCTTTTGACTAAGAAGTCTCTTTGCTAATCAGATACTACACCAGTATAAGAAGTCCTATTAATAAACAAAGTCCAAGTAAACAATATATACACAGAAATATAAAAAGTAAGGACAAAGAGGTAAAAACAATTACATAATATTTTTGTGATTAGCTAATAATCATATTTATTTTAAATATATACACAGAAATATAAAAAGTAAGGACAAAGAGGTAAAAACAATTACATAATATTTTTGT
The DNA here is from genome assembly GCF_000671375.1 of Centruroides sculpturatus. Lineage (NCBI taxonomy): Eukaryota > Metazoa > Arthropoda > Arachnida > Scorpiones > Buthidae > Centruroides > Centruroides sculpturatus. The sequence continues at coordinate 1,045,468 of NW_019384374.1, forward strand.
GATTAGCTAATAATCATATTTATTTTAAATAGACACTTTCCTTCTGTTGATTATAAAATTAATTTCTTTATTGTTTTACTTTTTAAAATAAAATTTAACTTTACAAAACCAAAGTATAGAATAAAAGTTTTGAGTTAACTGTGAATTTGAATTCACCCTTTTCATAAATGTTAATAAATGTTTCCTTGTAAATAAAATTATTTTCTCTATTAATGAAGAGGATATTGCCTATTAATTATGTGAATAGAAAATAGTCTTTTTTTTTATGCCATTTGAACCAGTTTTCCCTGATTTTAAGTCATGATTCTTTTCTGGAACCAGTTTTGTAGTTTTTGGTTTTTTTACAACTCTAGTATATACACACTGTATATAAATCTAAATATATAAAATTACTTGTCCTGACTGACTGACTGACTAAGTGATTGATTGATTCATCATCACCAAGAGCAAACCGCTGAACCTAAAGCGGTGGAATTTGGTACATAGTTAGGGTAGGTCATGAAAACGCACACTAAGAAGGGGTTTTTCGAAATTCCCCCGCGGGGGAGGGGGAAAGGATTAAGGCTTTACCTTTTGTTTTTTTGTTTTTAATTACGTTTAGTCTTTATTGAGTACTTAGGTGTATTAAACTGATAACATTTCAGACATTGTTATAAATATTTTTATATATTTCGATTTTTTAACCAAATGTTCAAATCATTTTAAATTCAAATTTGTTATTGCGTATTGGTTCGATTATAGAACGATCATAAACGTTCCAGAAAATTGATCAAATTGAAAACAGTTTGTTTGATTCTCAGCAATTCTCATCATTCTCAGTGGTAGGTGTTATATAAGAATTACTATGGTTGTTGAAATACTGAATATAAATGGGGTTTGCATGCAAAATCCATGCATGTGAAGTCGCAGGTAACAGCTAGTACAGCATAAAAACATAATTTGAATAATTATCAATATAAACATACAACAAATACATACTACAGGCCGATTGTTTCTTTCAAATATTGAAATTACTTGATTAAAAAATTAAAATCGTTGCTAATTATTAATCTTAGCACAAGATGATGACTTAATCTTTAAGCCACTCTCTCCATAATTAGGTTAATTGTAACCCAAACATAATCTAGCTCCTTTGTATGATCTCTATCCATTGGGCTAAATGGACTATAGCCTAGGGACACCATTGATCTGAAAGTGTTTAATTACAAAATATGTTGAAATTTTTTGTTTTTTTGATTTTGGATACAAAAGTCTTTAATTTGAAATGCCATCAAAATTAAACAAAAATATTAGGATTTTTATACAGCTAACTAAGCAAATCATTAATATTTTCAAAAACATTTTAAATCTTGACAATATTTTGATTGCTTTTCTAAATAAAAGAATTTACATTTACTCTAAAAATTGCCAACAAAATATACAATTTCGTTTTTACTGTACCACTGGCATTTTATTATGTACAGTAGATGTGTTTATACTAAAAAAAAAAGCATAGTCTGCAGTCTGTGTACTTAAGTAGTGCATTTATTTTACTATTATCCTCATTCAGTATTATTATTGTTTATGGTTTTTCCCTTGTTAATATTTTGAATTATGTTCACCTTTATGAATATATTGTGGTAGGTGTTTTTTAAGTTTTTTTCTATTGTGTGTATTTTTATAAATATAAATGACCTTTTATATTTATAATACTGTTGAATTAAATAAAAATGGGCAATTTTGATATACAGTGGGTGATCGGTTAACAAACATAATCTGTTCTAGACTTTGTTCACTATCCGAATTGTTCGTTAATCGATTATCGGTTTACCATAGGTTTTTATGGGAATTTGATTAATTTGTTCTAAAGATCCCAAAAAATAAAAAATATATACTTTCTTACTACATTTATTTATATGTAATAATAAAAATACATACATACACAGTCTTGCATTTTTATTAGACATGTTTTTTCCATTTGTGGGGTTAAAGAATCTGTCTAATGTTGATTGCTTTTCTCTCTTCTTCAAGATTTTTCAGAAGTAATTAAGAGCATTGTAATTGTAGAGATCCCCAAGCCTATTAATCTCAACCTGGTTTGGATGCCATTCTAAGACCATTGTTCTGACATCCTCCCACTTCTTCAAAAGATCTTTAACCCTGGGCTAGTGCAGTGGGGTGTTTCGCCACTCCCAACGTTTTAAAAGTTGCACTATTCATAGATTACGCAAAAAATATTTGTGTCCTCTTCAGTAGCTTCATGATTTTATGTATAGAGCATGCTCAGAAATTACTATGATGCTGCAGAAATTCCAGTAAGAGAAAAACAAGAGTTTTCAGTGGGGTGTCCAGACACCCCACAGTATTAATTACGTTTTTTTTTAAATTTTACAAATATTTATTTAGTTTTTTTTATTATAAAAATAACTATAATGTGACCACATTTATTATTTATAATATAGATATAATAATCGATGTGAATAAAAATAATTTAAGTTTATTTTAATTCAAAATGGCTGACTTTCATAAACACACTGAGAAAATACCAAACATAGCAAGTTTCTTGTCATTTGCAATGAGTGCCAAAGTACAATGTCAGCTATTGAATCAGAGTGACAAAAATGCTTAAAAAACAATTTGGATTTTTACTATTGGTTTAATAATAAGATCTAATGTAATGAGTTTTGATAAATGTTGTTTTTTATTTTCATGGATTTATGCACTAATATAATATGTAATCATACCTGAATATAATCATATGTAGAATGACACGTCTTTACCAAATAAATGAGTAAATTTTTATGAATTTTTACTTACATGGTTTATGGACCCAAAAAAATGTCGGGGTGGACAAACGCCCCACTGCACTAATGCCGAAAAAAAACTCAGTGCACTAACGCAGGGTTAATAGCAGATATCGGCATTAATCCTCTTTTTCAAAAGAAAACATATCTTGCCAAGTTTCTTGGTGTTCTTCATTCAAGCGTTCTTGTCATTCTTCTGTTGTCGGATCAGTTTCAGTTTCCATTCTTCAATGCTCTTTATTTTTCAGATGTGATTTTTGTTACTCCTTTAGCTGCTTGAATCTTCTTGATAATGCAGTATCTTTCTTAGATAAGATTGAACTGCAACCTACTGTAGACCTGTTCAAGCCATACTGCCCAGCAACATCAGACATCTTCTACCCACTCTCTACCTTTGTTATTATACTCTCACCTTTTGAAAATAAAAACCAACACAAAACTTAGAGTGCCTGCCCAACAGTCTTGCGAATACTATAAAAGAATTGTTTCTGTCAGAAAAATAAAAGGCTGGAATTACAAGGGAGAGTTTTAAAGTTCAGAGGAATACTATTCGATCAGTATATAGCGGATTGAGCATCGATGTTGATTTCTCCTGCGCTCTGAAAAGTTTTGAATTGTTGCCCAAAGACAAGGGAAGACCAATTGGAATTCATTATTTTGCATTGCTTCTTCTTGTGTTTGTTATCTGAACATAAAAATCTTTTGCAAAAGTGTTTGTTATCCAATTTGTTCGTTAACTGATCACCCACTGTATTTTAAAATAAAATTTTTTGGAATGAAAGCTATTTAATTAATTATATGTATTATTTAATTATTGTTCAATCCAATGTGATTAAGCCCAGGGCATTCAAACTTGTTAAGATGGCCCTGGCTCTTTGATATCTTGCTATTGAATAATTATCTTTACATAACTTTAACACTTATTAATGCCAAATTACACTGATAATTTGAAGTTACTGTTACAGATTTGAAAGTCAAAATAATCTATATGTAACTTTTTATGAAATTTGTTTACATTTTTATGTCTTGAATGATTTAGAAAATTATGTTGACTATATTATACAACAAGACAGTTCCATGAATGAATGAACCGAACATATTCACTCCTGTCTAGAAAATAACCATTAATTTGGCTGTATCTCAGGAACTACTGATCAGAACAGTGTGAAACTTAATGTACAAGCAGATCATTGTATTCTTTATGCAAATTAAAGAACAAAAATTTAATCTAAATTGTGTCAAACAAAAGCAATAAGAAAAGGCATTGTCATAAATCTTTTTGTACAGAAAATAATTAATATAGTATGTGGTTGCCTCCTGCTTGCATGCAGCTGAACAGTGATTCCTAGTACTGGTTTATAACATCTTTCAGCTGTTGTGGGCAATGTCCATTCTTGAACGAGAATGTCCTGGAGTATTGTTCTTTGTAGAAGCTGACAAGATTCAACTTGTCTCCTTAGAGCATTCCAGACATTCTATGGGATTTAGGTCTAACTGGCCTTTTTTTGAAGTGAATACCTTGACTGTCAAGAAGGTTATTAATGCGTGTAGCACTGTGTGTAGATATTATTGTCCATAAAAAAATGAAATTTGTATTCACAGCATCTCAAAAAAGTCTCAAGTTTGATTCCAAAAACTCATCTCTATGCATTAATATCATCTTCATAAAAACATGGAGCTCAATGTGGCCATTAAAACATAATGCTGCCCCAGAATACACTACCATTACATTCAAACTGGTCTGTTTCCTTGATTATGAGTACTGGGGTTTTCTGCTCTTCAGATTCTAATCCAACAAGAATCATACGGTAGACCAGTGTTTCTCAAAGTGGGCGATAACGCCCCCTTGCAGGCGCTGGAGGCTTTCAGGGGAGCAGTATAAGGCTCAGTGATTAAATATTAGTTTTATTTCTTCTCATTGAAACATTCTTTGATCTCAGAAATAGGATATGGGTCATACCCTATCTATCCTATCCATATAATAATGCATGTTTAAACATTATATTTGCAATAACTGTTTTTAAGATATGCAATAGATAGTCATGTAAAAAGGTAAGTTAAAAATATGGGGGCACTAGATTTCTTTTAATCTCAAAGTGAGCGGTGGTCGAAATAAGTTTGAGAACCTGTGTGATAGACCGATGTCTGTATAGTGATGTCATGAATGGCTTTTTAATGGACTTTTTTAAGTTGGTTTGTATATCCCTATGCTTAAGGCATGATATTGGCAATACTGAGAATGACCAGTCTGATAGCAAAAACTTCTTGCACGACCTGATGAGTGGCAACAGAAATTGTACATTGCCTTCTGCACTGAGCCAGTCCTAGTCATAACACAAAAATATTGTAGCTTTCTGTAACTATGGCAACTGTTAAAACACAATTTTGTTGTACCGTCATCTGTGTACATAGTTTAAACAGATGATGCCAGGTGGTGAAGAATGGATCCCAACATATTTGGAACCTATTATCCAGAAAAATTCTTGAGGTTACTTGTCCAGATTTAATTCCAGATCAGTAGGCTGACACCTTAACTACATTAGCCATTAAATTTAATAATTTAGCAATTATTCTTAATGATATTTGGTTTGTATTGTGGAATAAGACAACGCAACATCAAGATGATGTCAAGGAGGACTTTCTATAGGAAATTGGCCCCTAGTTAAGCTTAGAAACACACAGAAAACCCAGAGCTCCATGTAGTTAGCCCATTGGCCAGATGCAAACTGGGACAATACCAGTGTTTGGTAGTATAATCCACTCAGCCACACTGGTGGACACACAATCTATTATCAATATGTATATGATGTATGAAATAAATGTACAGTACAGGTACATACAGTCAGTGATAAAATGATAAGCTCACTTGATTTTTCCACACATTTTTGTTTTATTTGCAGACACATTCCTTTTCTCTATCTATCACCAAACTGGACAGTACAGTAATACAGAACATACTAGAAAATATTTTTATTAATGCTGTTAATTTCATAATAGGAGTGATTTAAGATATGGTATTTTTACCGATATGTTTTGTGCCACAGTTCTGTAGAAAATCAACACTATGCCACTCCATGTGTTTTTTGGTGCTGTTTGCTTCCTTTAACAACTTTCATATCATTTGAAGATGTAGAATATGAAAATGTAAAGTTCTGATATACTTTCAGAACTTTACATTTTCATATTCTACATCTTCAAATGTGATGAAACTCCCCCTACTAACATTAATGCCATGCACTCAAACATAAAGCAATAAATATTATGAAATAGTTTTCTAGTTTATTGAATGTCAGATATAAGTAATAAACAGGGCACTTGAAAAAGGCCAACGACCATAATGTCTTTTGAGATTAAACACAGAATACTATTGTAATATACTATGGTACTGATACAATTTCTATATTTCCTATTTCCAGGCACCATGTCAACGGACCAGAAAGAACCGACTCCATTCATCATAGAGTGGATTCCCGACATCTTGCCAAAGTCTCAGATTGGAGAGCTGCGCATCACGTTTGAATACGGCCACCAGCGCAACGGTCACATGGAACAACGCACCATACCTCAACACATTATCCAAATCCAGCAGGTGTAATCCAAACATTTTGGTAACCTATCAGACATGCCAAAAATGTACATAGATCATGATATAGCCATTACTATCATTCCCTTTCATTTGTGTTGTGACAACATGAATTGTAGATATTCGTTATGTATTATGAAAGTTTACCGTAGTTCTAGTTATATCATAGTCCGAGTCCCGAAGGTGGTGTAATACTCGAAAGTCACTTATTCTTGTACAAATGTCGATATTTAGGTTCCTTAGAATCTCGTACGTAGTCTGACATTCCCCGTTCCGACTCGTCGTGTGGCGACGATGGTGTTTAAATTAAGAGTTGTGCCATCCCGCTTGTTGATCAATAGGCTTATTTCCTTTTTAACGTGGTTTTTTTAAGACGTTAACCCGACGAAACTGGAATACCGAGCAGAGACGTGCCTTCTAAAACAGATTCTGCACTAACTATCGAGAGACCTCAGTTCAAAACTAAATCTTTCGTTGTTACTAGTTTAGATTGTTTTATTTAAATCTTCACGAAGATTGACGATTATTCTAGATCTATGTACAGTGAAATTTTATAAAATTATATTGTTATTAATAAAAATTATTTGAGGAAAAAATATCGTAGATGATGACGATTTACGACACACACGTTTTGCTTTAAATTTTAAATTTATTAATTATAAAATAAACTTTCAAATAATAAGTAATAACGATAATAATAAAATTTGATTGTGAGCATAAGTGAAAATAATGCACTTAATTCTGCACATTATTCACGTAAAACATGAGCTATTCAACAATATGAACGTCGTGCATTCATCCGAAAATAAATAATTTCTTTATTTTTTGGTCAATACTGAGCTTCTATGGCAGGAATGTTCAGGATAATATGAATTCCTTTTGTTTAATATACTATGTCAGGAATAATTTTTTATATCTATATTTATATTCTTATATACATATACACACATTTATATTCTAAATGATAAAAATATAAATTACCATAAAATGAACACCGTCAATATACAAATCTATTGTTTATATACAATGCAAAACGAAACACAATCAACTTAAACTATCACAATTCATCACGACATACAAATCAATATTTTTATTTACAACACCGATAGGATGGATTATATGATTTGATCTATTTATAGTCTACTAACAATCAATTTTATGACACAAGCTTTAAAACATCGTACTATTTAGTTACAGGTGCCAACTAGAGGTGGTTTTTGTTTTGAGTTTACATTTGTGTTAACTCAAAATGTATTGTTAAAATGTATTTTCTTGTTTTATTTGAGTGCTAAAATGTGTTTCTGATACAGATTTAAAATTGTTTTGGATCCAAAATGTCCGATTTATTTTTTTAGCATTTGTTCAATTTACTCTCATTCATTTTAAAAATCTGATTTAAAATATTTGTAACACTCCTCTAATTGTTGGCATCTATACGCAAGTGCAATAAATAGCTATATAACACACAGTGTTTAACTTATCCCCATCATTGACAGGAACACAAAGTGCAGCAGAGCTTACTACACAATAACAGCAATGGGTTAAATAGAGATTGATTTAAGTTTTTTTTTTGTTTGTTTGTTTGTTTCTTTCTTCTTTGTTTTTAACTTGGTTTACATTCCACGTCTCCTTCTTTGCTTGCCTTCATCCTTTTCAACTGTTCCTGAACGGCCTTCTCCATTTCCAAAATTGCTGGAGGTTTTTCATACTGTAAGATATAAAAATGCAATTAGTGCAGTTGAAGTAATCGCAATGCAGTAAATAAATTACTTTTTAAATTCATTATGTGGGAGACAAAGATACAACAGATAGAATTATGCACACGTTTTATTTACAGAAACTTACGGTAATGACGAGAGTATTATTTCCATGAGAATAAGACAATCTTCTTGCTTCTAGTGGCAGCTTTGCCCTATCTAAGTCGGGAATGTTGAACTTTTTGTAATACCTACTCAAAAAGATTTACACAAAATATTATCGTCACATAATCTCTTCGCAAAGAAAGAAATGAGAAAATATGCTTTATGGTTGGCTCACTTCTTATTAGTTGTACCGACGATAATGTGGCGGGTTGCTTCGTCCACCTTGATCTGGTAGACCGAATATGGATATGGTAAGTTACGTATGCGCCACTGGAAACCTACTGGAGTATCCTTCCTGACCCACACAGGCTAGAGAAAAGGCAATTTTGTTTTATAACATCATTAAAAAACAGTAAAGAATGTTAATACTGTATATAAAACATCACTTAATATTGTTACATTAGAAATGTTTTCTCTAAACCCTTCGCTCTCCAGTTTCCACTCTCGACATTCTCGATCTCCTTCGGGATCGCCGACTTCTACCTCCCATCGACCGATGGAGCCAAGAGACGATTTCTGTCTCCACTTTCTTGCTATATGTTAAATATTACAGGTAAAGTACAAGTAATAAATATTACAGGTACAAAATCCAAATTCAAAATGTGCATTTGATTACCTATTAAAGCATTTGTTTTCAAGTCATATTCCTCAGCCATTTCTTTACCGTCGGGAAACATGTAATGAACCCTTCGTCTTCCTAAAAATGCAAAATGCATTAATTACAATGAGTGTAACATAATAAAAATGAATATATAAAGCAAAACTGCATTTATGATCATTGTTATAAGAATTTTTATAATTTGTAAAGTGCATTTATTATGCTAAATTGACCAAAACTAATTTCTTGAAGTGAGTCTATTGTTTTAGATTTTTACATTTAATTATAATGAGCTTCTTTATGTTTACACAAAATTTAAAACAACTAAGGAATATCATGGCTCCAATTCTTATAAAATCATTAGATAAAATCTTCCAAGCATTTTATCCACAAATCAAATCAGATAACAATGGAGAGAACTGGTAAACTAGGTTTTGTAATTGCCTCACCTAGGCAATCACACCAATGTATTTCTCTGGGGAACCAAAGATCAAATCCAAGTGAGCAACTCTCGAAGAATTTTTCAGACAGTCCTTCCCAGATATGTTGGACTCTGGTGGCCATTATTGCAGAACTGTTTGAACCCACAATGGAAATGGAAAGAAGGCCTTTTTAGTGCCCATGGGACAAAAAGAGTTAAAAGATGGAAAATAATAGCAAACATTAGTTTGTAATTTTAAAGGACATCCAATAATTTGTAATTTAATTAAATTATTTGATCACTTTCTATCATCTTTTATCCTCCCTGACAATATTGTGCATGCAGAACACGAAGCAACAACATCTAGTTATTGATATGATGACAATTTGCATCTCTGGATCGGTGACCAGATTGAATTATCGATTCCATTTCTAGTCTAAATGCTACCCGACTTTTATTGGCATGAAAACTGAAATAAACAATTTGATAAAAGAATTTCTTCCATCTAGGGACCAGCAATACTATATTTGGTAATTTTCTCACTCCCATACATTAATTTTTAGTGTTCATCAGAAATTGTTCATTAGAACAGTACTATAGTTAATAATATGTGGAATTTCTCGAGTAAACAGTCAGCCAGAGGATCATATAATAAGATAGCAGATCTCTCATAGCAGTATGCTTTGTAGGTGCTCTAGATTCTCACCATTTTTCAAGTACAGTTTGGATTAAAACATTTGTTCTCTCTCTCTCTTCTTGCTTACTCAAACTATAAACCAGAATTATCAATAATTTGCAAAATTGTGACTCACCACATATATTTAATCAGGGTTGTGGAGTTGGAGTCAGTAAAAACAGAACACCTTGAACTCCAATAAATTTAAATTGTAATATAAATAGTGTGTTAAAATTTTTAGTTTATAGATAATTATTTATATATCATTATAGGATTTAAATAATAAATTAAGGATTTGGAGTTGGAGATACTGTACTGGTACCATAAATTGAAGAGTTAAGGCATTTGTGTACAGACTCCCTATCCGTATATTTAATATACAGACACTTTATGCTCACCAATCAATCCGTCATAATTAAATAAAAATAATAATAGAATAATGCCTTTCCATTTAATACATACTCACTTTCTGTGAGAAAGGGCACTATAACTCTCCTAATAAACCATAAATAATTATAAAACAGCTGCTTTATTCCTTGTCAATTCATGCTGTTAAAACATGCATAATTATATATAAGCCACATATACTGTACTTTGTTTTGACTCTACTCACTGGGCACTAAGCCTTTTTATCAAGCTCATTGTGGGTTTGGCCAGGCCTACTACAATGAGGTAGCCAGATGATGAAGGAAACCCCTGAAAAATTCCTGGAATTTTTTTGACCTATTTGGATTTGTTCCGGGTCTCCAGAGCCTACTCCTTAACTGCTTTTTTTCCTGCCATCAAGCTCCAATTGCAAATCCTGCTATGACTGAATGGGGCTCATCTCAATTCTCTGTCCTTCATATACAGTGTTCCTCCTGAACCTCCCTGGTTTTGTGGATTAATTTTAGGAAATATTTAGACAATCATAATAGAAAGTGCATCTGAAAAAAATACTACGTTAAATGAGTATATTTCTAATTGCACTCTTGATGTTGCATATAGGCATATGTGATATCAAACATTTATATATAAATATGTAAAATAAATATAAATACTTATATATAAATATATAAAATATAAATATGTACTTGATTTTGATCCATGTCAAAGCTAGCCATAGTATTACAAGAACACTGCATACAAGAATCAGGCGTGATTCTTGTATGCAGGGCTTTCATGTCTAGCACTTCTATGACATATATGTGATCCTTTGCATATCCACAATGAAAAAGTTCAAAGGGCTTCAAGAAATGGAGCTACGCCAACCAATTCAATGATCTAAACTGTTTGGCAGCAACAGCCTTTTAAGTGCACACACACACAAAACTCGGAATATTGACAAACGTTCTCCAACACATTTCATTTACTTACTCGAACAAATGGATTTTATAAAACAGTTTTAAAACTACGCAGGTTTGACGGGGACATCTCCGGTAACCGTAAATTCATAAGGCTTATTTAAATTCTGCCCCTGATATCGGGATACCACAAATCAAGAAGAGAGACAGATTCTATGCCAGATACGTACGTAAAAGGACTATACACGATACAAACGCAGATCCAAACGAGACGATTAAACCATATCGGAGCAGAAAGACTATGCCCACGGGAGTAAAATAGTCAGAGGAACCGACAATCGTGACCGTGAGATAAGTCCCCAAAATCATCTTATCAGAAATTTTGGACCCTCAAATGGGGTAAAATTTAAAACTCAGAAATCCCAAAACTATTTCCCAAAACAATGCCAAAAATTGACCATTTTCCACTTTACTAGAGATGGCTAATAGCTCCTAACACACAAGAAACATCACCGCACAGTCTACTTTCAGAGTATATGATATACGCTACAACGGTGGTCCGCGGTCAGCCCCGTACGGCGATGGACCACAGACCACGATGGTCTTAGCGGTCTGCAGCACGAGAAGCATCAAGAACCACCACACTACACCACTATTCCTTGCGAAGGGTCAAAGATTATCAGTTCTTTTGACTTTCTTACTATGTAGGATAGTCTACAGCTCTGATAAGGTCCCAATCGCTTCATTCAGAGCTGCATTTTTATCCTGCAGACATAATTTATTGCATAGAAAAAGCATTTAATAATCAATAATTTGGTTAGAATTACTCGTAAGTCAATTTATTATTTACGTATATAAAGTACCTAAAAGTAACTTCTACCAAAAATCCCGCCAATGGGTACGTAATTGATAAGCAATAAAATGATTGGAAGAAATTTAAATAACTTCACATCGTCTTACAACACGTTTCAAAATATATTTTAAACACAAATTTTATATAAAATATGTAATTATTAACGATTATTTATTGTTTTATTGACAAAAATTACTAAAATAAGAAAAAAAACGAGCATTTGACGTTAGGCTTAATTGTCACATTTGATCTTATGAAATTTTTATACTTAGAAGTTCGTTAAGAGCGATTGAATCGTGACTTTTTCCATCTTTTAATATAAATTATTATTATTTATATAAATAACAACGTACCGTCTTGAATTAAACAAGTTTTTTCTGCTTTCTTAAGTTTATCCAACCATTCGGACGCCATATTGAAACGATTATATACAAAACTGCCGGATTGGCGTTGTAAACCGGCCTGCGAAGTAGCCAATTTAACTGTTTGGGCTATTGTTTTTTATTATACGTTACGTTAAACTAAAAAATTCGAAATCATAAATAAAATAAACCTAAAAAAATGTAAAAATGAATTTTTTTGTAATATTTTAAATTTTAATATATTACAATTAAACAGATTTCGATTGATGATTAAGGGATAAAATTATGAGTTTATTGCTTATAATTCAGATTCGTAATCATTTTACTAACTTTTAATTGCGATTTAATTATACAAATATGTCAATATCTCAATGCCAGATAATTATTTTGAAGCCGAACGATTACTGGATTAAATCGGGCTACATTAAACGTAAATAGTACGGTAATAGAGAGGTTGCGGCCGAAGTTTCATCTGTAAAACGCGAACGTCGAACGTCGAGCGCCTCTATCTTGTAGGCGGCGCTAGACGTTCGACGTTCGCGTTTTACACTTGAAAACTTCGGCCGCAACCTCGCTAATATCTAAATCAAATATATCTGGAAACGAAGGATCGTGCGGCGCATTTTCACGGTAAGTGGCAGTTAAAATCTCGCTTCTGACTGATTTTTTTCTTCTACAATTTTCTAAATTATTTAATAAATGTTACTTTAATTATTAAATATAAACAAATATGGCATTTAACGCCTACCTCTAGTCCCAAATTACTCGGTATCTAATAATTAGGAGTAGCGGTAATGTAGCTCGATTTAATTGCATCTGGTAATTTTGCTGCCCCGAAGCAAACTTATCGGGATGAACAAATTAAAGTAGAAATTTAATGGCAAATTTTTGAACACGTGCATTAGTTTTTACCGGTATATAATTTTAAAAATATAAGTGCCGATTATCGGATAACAATAGTAGTGTGAATGCTTAGAAGGTGTAAGACAAAGACAACCAAATTACGAGGTACGAACAGTTTATTAATTAACAGGATACCGATGCCCGTCACAGGGACGAATTTACAGATATAGTTACAAACAGGTCTCTGCTCTCGTTCAGTTTCTTACATAAATTTTGATCACGTGATCCTATTATAACTAAACTACTTATAACTAACCTTAACCTAATACTATGACTAATAGAAAGATGAAGGAAGAAGAAAAAGGAGTCTACCGGTAGTTAGCAACACGGGGTCCTGATCTGGGTGGTCGATCACTGTGGATGTCCGTTAACATCGGATTTTATACTGTGCCTTGGGTGTTCAATCTGCACCGAGGTATCTCTTCAGACTTTACCGGAACGAGTCTCTTGATTAGTTCTTGACTCTGTCCCCTTGGTTCTCTAGGCTCTCTCTCTGTCGACGTTGACTAACTTGCATTCCAGAGGAGTCGTCCACAACTTGCCTTCTCGGTGTCCAACCCAAAAGTGGTCGTCTTTCTCACCCTTTGTCTTAGAAAAAAAAACCTACGGGCAGGACCCCCTCCCTGTCCCTGTTGGCAAAACACCAATCAGGACCCACGAAATTCCCGCTCCTGTCAGGTGACAGGAAAGGGTTATTAGCAGAAGGAAGAAGGACGAAAGGAAAGAACAAAGGAATTCTAAATCTATATACAGTATTTACATAGACAAAAATGGCGGACAGCCACAGTAGTAAAGAAGAAGAGTTCGAGTGCGATTCGCATATTTAGGAATTCGTCGCGATTAATATAATGTAAGTATTAAAATAGTTCAAAAATTTTTTTAAAACAGAGGGTAATTATCAATCTGTTCCGGCTTTAGTGATTATAAATACATTCGAACTACACTTATAACAAGAAAGGAATTATTTATTCTCACTTTCATTATACAACTACTAAGTTATCTATGTAGCCGAAGAAATAATTAATTCCCGAGAATTGCTCGGCGTAGATAGAATTTTAGGAATTTAATGTTTGCTTTAAAGAAAATTTCAGATACAAATTTATCAATTTTACACTAATACGTATACAGTAAATTGGGACAAGATTGTAGAATACAGTGGTACCTCAGGTTACGAACGCCCCAGCATACGAAATTTTCAGGATACGACATGAAATTCGAACATATTTTTGCTCCACGATACGAACAAAAACTCACCATACGACGTTACATTAGTTCGCATTTTTCATTTGTTTTTCTTACTACAGTTATTTTTTT
>NW_019384374.1:1067540-1097745 GCF_000671375.1 Centruroides sculpturatus
TATAACACTGTTGATAATTCCGTTTTATATGAATTCCATGTTGTACGAGTCACTTAGATTTTACAAATACGTGTGCCGGGCTGTGAACGGCTCACATATTTGTAAAATCTAAGTGACTCGTACAACATGGAATTCATATAACACGAAATTATCTACAGTGTTATAGGGGGATCTACTATAATGCGGTTTCTACGCGATTTTATTTATATTTTAAAACAATATAAAACGATGGTAGAGAGAATTTCTTTCATTTAAATTAATTAAACTGCACTAACAACAGATCTAAAATTGGTTTTTCTATATTTATGAAATTATTGACTTGAAAAGAAACTACCATTCAAAACATTTTAAAATTAATTTATAAGAAGTTTTTATTCTTGAATAATTTACATTCTAAAGCAATGGCCGTGCATCATTGAACACGTTGGCAATTATATTTAATTAATAACGTGTTATTTTTATACGATTAAATAAATTAAATAGATAAAAAAACATTTATGATCCCAATTATTTATAAAAAAAGTTTTTAAAAATCTATGAACAGAACACTGTTTTTGCTTTTCTGTGAAATTCCTTTTTTATTTTATGTCAGTCTTCTCGAATTACAATGCTCAATCCCTCTAAATCCATGTTATCAACATTAATGATGAACTTATTTATTCGACGATAGCATCTGAATAAAAAAACTATTACATTCGACACAAGCTAACACAGATCAGTTCTAAAGAAAATCGCCATATTGGATTACCGATAGAACATTTAGTTTCTGAACTCTAAATCTCTGTCGGAATGTATAAATTGCACAAAAAAATTATAATTATGGGACATATTACCTATCGCTCTGAAGGACCCCGAATCGAATTTAAGTGAAGTCACCCCTGAATCTTTTGTCAACAGAAAGTCCCGGATATGTTGGGTCCCATCATTCACTCCATTGTGGGCCTGGCCGAACTCATGATAAGGATAGAAAATAGGGCTTCTTAGTGTCAATATAGCAAAATAAAAAAGAGCAAGAATAGCGGTAACATGACGATTGCCGTGAAAACAAGATCCTTGAAACTGGGTTCGGCCAGATCACAATGGGGCGGATGGATGGTGAGGGACGAGGACAGACATATCCGAAATAAACAGCCCATGAAAAATTCCCGAGGAGTTCCTCGCCCGGATTCCCCAGAGCGGTAGACTGAAGCCTTAACCGCCTCGGCCGTAAAGCCTTCTGGCTTTTATATAAATTCATTATGTGAATTTATATAAAAGGGAATTTGTAAATCAGGCCTACATAACACTTTGGGTATCGTATAGTACGTTAATAAGGCTTTTTGGATTAAAAATAATACGTTAGAGTTTTTGAAAAAGACGTTGCAAGTTACACGTCGCGTAATTTACATGTCAGCCATATTTGATACGTGTATCAGCTAGCGTAAAGATTGCTTCAATTTTAATTTAATTATAATTAAATTATCATTATAATAATTAATTTTGATGAAATTTATAAATTCTAATTTAAGCTTAGGCTAGTCTAGAACAATGTAATTGCTTAAAATTCTAAGTATTTATTGTGTGATACGAAGCAATTCTGTGCCATTTTTCAAATCATTCATCACACATTTGAGATGATTTATGGTTTTAACCCTTTGTTGTTGTTAACCCTGGTGACTGTTCACCTTTATCTCCTGGAGCGGGGAGCAGAACGTACAACAGCTGTTGCCACACCAGTATATCTGTCGATATTTTAAAACGTTAATATCGTATTTATCCTTCGGAATTTTACAATTGTTTCCTCCTATAAAAAGGTAAATTGGTTATTTATATTTTCGGTTTTCTTAAGTCAGAAGGGCTCTCATGAAGACTTTTGTGAATTTTATCAGAATAAAAAAAAAATCCCTGTAAAGTTCTTTGCTGCTCTTTATTAGCTTTGTTACACTTTATCGGAGTAAAGGCTTTCGGTACAGACCTCCCATTCAGATGATTTTTATGAAAGAAACCATCATATATAATCGTGAAGAATCATTTGTTACTTGATTTTATTGAATTGTAAAGAGACTTGATAAACAATTGATCATAAAAAGTAAATAGTTTTGTACTTCTTACTTGGAAAAATGCTATAAAATCCGAATATGTAAACGATAAAAGCCCATTTTTGAGTCCGCAATGTTGAGAGTTAGATATTTCTTTATCTACATTTATCTAGTTCATAGCTTGACATACCATTCGAAATTTTATTAATGATATAAAGAGGAGTGAACTTAGTTCTCGCCTGGTCCTAACAAACTGGAGGAATAGTATTATCTATTATTATCTGTATGATAACACTCAAGAATTTCTAGAATGACTCCGCTCCTTCCAATACTTTTGGAGTAATCAACGTAATAGCTTCTTATAATGAAAGCTTTCCACATTTTACTGAATTTATAATTTAGTTCTATCGAATGTATGGGCATATGGAAGTATATGACGATATACGCGCGATACAAAATCATAAAAATTGGGTTACATGAATATTTTAGTCATATTTTTGATCGATAAAACAGTTCGTATCTAAATCTAGAAACAAAGTGGGCACTTTAATTCATACAATGTATAAAATCATGTTTAGATTGAAACAATATGCTTATTAATTCCACAGTTCTGTCTCCTATAAGTGATGAAATAAGGCAACACAAACACACACAAAATTATATAAAATATAAATTTATCATAATGAATATCTAAAGATACAAAAACCTCTGAACAACAGCCATTTTTTAAAGTCTCCTCAGTGGCCTTTGTTCAGAGGTTTGACTGTAAAACGATTACAATCGTATAATTGATCATATTTCTTGTTAAAAATATTAAAACTATTTTACTTTGGTTATTTTATCAATTTTAATTATATAGTTACATAAAATATGAATAGAATTTTTAAATGTTTTATTTATTACTTATATAATTTACTTTATATATATAAAATATATGTAGAGCATACCTGTTTATAGAATTTACACATACATAAGTATAGACATTTATCTACATATACATAGAGGTATACATGGAGATATATATCTCCATGTACAGTACATGATGGGCAGAAAGTTACTAGGCATTGAGAAATCACTGTAATTTATATATTTCTTAACCAATGATGATGAAACTTATTTAGCATGTACTTTATTAAATTCCGTTGATCGATATACGTCTATACCTTAAAACTTAATGTAAGCACCGATACCATCCACCATCGACACGTTTCCTCAGATTATGATGTGGACGGACGGCCACTTCTCTGTTCGTTTACAACCATATCTGTGGTAATTTTAGCTTCGNTATAACCGACGATGTCCCACGCGACAATAAACAATAAAACTTTACTGTTAAGTTTCCTGAATTAAGTTAGGTTGAGAAGTTTGATAATGGCGTTTGGAAGGTCGAGCATGATTATACTGGCATAACAAACGCCATTGTCAAACTTCTAGGCTTGCAGGAAAGCGGCGTCGAACGATTTTGAGATGAAAACTCGGCCTCAACCTCTCTAGTAATAGGGTCCCGGATTAAGATGGAGGTGTTCTTTTGGAAGAAACAAAAATATAGATGGAAGAATCTAGAAAAAGGAGAGACGATTGGTAAATTAACCTGGGATCTTTTTTGTTCGGTGATGATGGTGATGGTGATTCGGTAATTATCTCCGTTATAAAGACATTTTGTTTAATTGATAACGGACAATATAATTTATAATTAATAAATTTTTTAAGATTACACGACTTTTCATACCTACGAAATTGATATTTTTCAATCTACTCTTGTAACTGTTATAACCAGGTAATTTCTTTATCTTTTTCAGACTTTATTTCAAATTGAATATTTTCGTGTAATTTATTGACATAAATTATATCTGTATTATAAACTAAGAAAATATCATCAACATAATGGGCATAGAATTGCACACCTGTAAAACTTGCAATTTTATTATCAATCTGGAACATGCACATTTATGTTAATTTAGGTCCCAACACCACCCCATCGGTATTCCATCCTTTTGCCTTTAGAATTTATTTAAAGTACTACAGAAGTTATTTGTAAAGGTAAATTTGACTAAAATTTTAATATATTCAGGAATTCCATACCTATTTAATGCTTCTTTCACCATATTAAGTTTTATGGAAGGATACATTGATCTTATATCCAAACTCATCATTTGGTACGACAGATGTAATTTTTCTTTCAATAATCTGTTAATCAATATATCTTTGTTTTGATACTGGTACAAGTATATCCTATAATAAAGTTTTTACAAATAATTCTAAATTATATAACACATAATATCGAAAGTCTACAATAGGTCGACATATTATACCAACTTTATGTGTCTTTAACCTTATGTTTAGTTTTAGTACTCTCACGTTGTTGAAATCCAAAATATTTTGTTTTTGTTGTGATACTATCTCTAGTTTTTTCTACTTTATTGCCATCTAATATAGCCAGTTAGTGTGACTTATCTGCTTTAATAATTGATAATTTATACTTATGAAAATACTTTTTTAATCTTATATATTTACTGGTATCAATGGTATGGATAGATGATCTATAATTCTAATCTTATCTTTGTTTATTTTTATACACTTTTGTAAATCTTCACACACATATTATTCCTTAACTTCTGTTTTTCTTCTGGACTAATTTTTAAGTGTAAAATAGTGTATTCCATATCTGTAATTAGTTCTTTTACTGCACTATAAATTGGCAAATTCATATAACTCCATACGTTAACAATCTGTTAAAATCTCTTGGTATGACTTTCGATGACATATTAACCACCAAAATTTAATAGCATCAATGCTCTTTATGCACAAGCTATCATGCCAAATTTCGTTTCTTATAGTGGCCAACACACACATATATGATTTTTTTTTACTTTTTGGGTTTAGGAGGTCTCGAAATATAGAAATCTGCAGAAAACTCCGAGGGTTAAATTTGACACGAATCTAATGCTTTCCCTTTTATGTAATGTATACATAACAGCCGGGAAAGTAAAATTAAGAATGTTTAGAAATGCATTTAGCTTATTGTTACAGGATATTTTGTCTTGTTTAAAAACGTCTTGTTATTTACTTTCATAATTAAAAAAACTAAATAGGGTCATTTTGACTCTCACTATCTCAGTTAAAGGTTAAAAGTCTTCCTTTCCTTTGCACACTTTTACTCAACGAGTTACAATGTTCTAGCTCGTTGTCTTTACGCAACACAAACGGCACATCCTCTTGACTAAAAGGAAAATGGCGGACGTGTATTCTATTTTCTTTAAACATGACGTCGCTACGGCCACTCTGTGTAGTATATTCTAGCTCGTCGATATAGCCTGAAAATCTGCTTTTATGTCTTTTAATATCTATAAATTTATAAAGTTGTTAATTAGGTTCTTGTATAAAATTTTATTTAAATTTTATGTTGAATATCAGGCAATAAATGTCACCATGCGGCCACTTGTGAAAACATATATGGGACAATAGTTTGCATTGGAAAAAGAGAAAATGATACGGCCAGTTCTTATCGTAGGTAGCGGTATTTTCTTTTTGATATTACAAGCTATAGTAGTAATTACTGGCTTACATTAAATTATCTTTATTATTCTCGTCATGGTTCGGTTTGTTCGGTGGAATAAGGCAACTCAACACGAAGGCGATCTACCAAAGATTCCTGAGTGACCTACTGGCAGGACACTAGTAAAAATATGTTACTAGTGTCTTGAAGAAGGATAAGATGGGAATGGATTGATGGAAGAAGGTAACGAAACACAAGGGCGATCTGCCAACGGGGTGTCTCCCGGAAGGGCTTTCTATCGGAAACTGTCCTCTATTTAGTTATTTGGCATGCGAAGAAAACCGCGAAATATAACACGATCAGTTCGTTAGTCAAGCTCAAACTCGTGTCCGACTATTGGTGTTCAAAGATTCTCGCCATGATATCTGATTTCTAATACATCTGAAACAATATATTTTATCATTAAAATTGTTTAGAAAATCTTAAAATATTAAATATTATTCAATTGTTAATTGATAATATCGGCATAAACTGAAAAACGTGTCAACTGTTGACGACGTGAACTGAATTTGAATGAAAAAGAGAACCTGCTCGACTCAAGATTTACATTCAAAATGTCCGTACTTTCTCCGCCTTTACTGAATCTAATTATATAAATAGGTCAAACGCTTTCTTATTTGGACGGTTCTAACGTCAAAAAATTGGAAAAAAAAGTTGTGTTTACCAATTTCTATTTTATATACTTTAATACATTCAAACAAATAACGTTGTTCACATATAAGCTACACGCGACCTACATTTTAAAAAAGTTATAACGAATATATTAAACTTTAATCCGGTTTTCCTGTATATCTTGTTTAATTTATTCGTAAATAATGAATATTTAATTATAATTTTGTTTAGGGTAAACATAAAAACTGTTTATAATGAAAAGAAATGATATCAGCCTGAAATTCGGACCCTTCTGGCGGAAGAACGTACCGTTTTCAAGTCGCCATACATTCTGCCATTAAATTAATTATATAAAATTTATTTTAAAAATTAAATAAATAAATTTAATTGTGCCATTTCAATATTGCCGTAAACAGCATAATCTATAAGACAACAACAAATCTCAGATATAATAGCCNGTGAACGTCGAACGTCGAGCGCCGTTTACTCTTGTAAACGGCGCTCGACGTTCGACGTTCACGTTTTACAGACGAAAACTTCGGCCGCAACCTGGCTATTCATTACACTTCAATACTCTCGTTTTAATCCTGTTTTTATCCGGAAACGAATTTCCTAATGTGTTTTTTTCTTTTGATTAATTAAACTATTCCTAAACACTGGTAGTTTGTCGCGGATTCGAAAGCCAAGTCGAGTTTTCAGTATCTTCTCCACGTATCTAACACCTAAATAAGAGCCATTTTCCCGTAGAAAGTCCTAGAAAACTGCCGTTGCGTTGCTTTATGCTGCCAAATCAAATCGAACTATGTCGAGAATAACACAAATAATTTAATGTACGCCATTAATTACGTTAAATTAATAATGTATTTAAATATATTTTAACTCCTAAATTAAAATATTGAGGCGGTGTCCTCAAAATGATTGTCGATTAAAAATACGAAGACTCTTACAACGTAAAGCGGCTTATCTATCTTAAAAATAAATTAGACATTGGTAGGCACAAAAAGTCTATGCCAACCCACCCAGGAAAATATGAAATAGGCATTTATACAAGAAATGTGACCTGATATTTGGTTTTCAGTATATATTAGTTACAATAAACTTTTTTTTCTAGTTTTTCTTTATACTCGTTTAATTTATTCACATGTTCTGAATTAATATTTTATTGTTTGTCAACCCCTTTTCGGGTAAGACTAAGAATAACACCCAAATAAACGAAAGAATTTTTCCCGAACGTGATTTGAATTCGACTTTATTGCTAGAAGAGCGATCCATTTTAAAAGTGTTCGTACAGAAATTAATTAAATTTTTTAAGAAAAAGCCCCATAAACTTAAGAAAATTATTTCTTTATTTCTGGAAAAACAAGCTTTCTCAGATCTGTTTACGAGGGAAGAGAACATACAGACGTGTATTGCTTGACACAGATTTAAATTTAGGACCATACACTACGAGTAAATAGTTTTAGGGCCTCGTGCTTTCAAAATTTATTTATATAGGCTATATTATAGTTTAGAGTCATAGCAATACTAAATCAGGCCCTGGCCTGAAGCTACATCTGTATAACCCGTACTTGATGTTACACCTTTAGTATTAGAAAGTAAAATTCTAATAAATAAAAGTGAAGGTATGAAAATGTATGAGAAAAATGGTTTATTTTTAAATTTGAGATAAGAATCAACCTTGCCAACCATTGATTTTGGCAATCGATCAAAACTTGTTATTAGCAAAGTTAATTGCTTTATCAAACTAATTTTCGCACGAACTTCTAGAACAGGCATAAGAATAAGTAGATCCTTACATAGATAAAGAAATAATTTAAATGATTAAAGGAAATTATGAAAAATTTAAGACAGAGAAGAATGTACTTGTATAATTCATTTAAGAATATTTGAAGAGATAATTAACATTCATAAGTTTTTATTGAATCATAAATTTCAAACTTGATCCCTGGAGCAATATAAAATTTAGTACTCTTCAAGGACAAGCTTCAGCTTTTCGTGTTTACAATGATAACGTATTGGAAATAATTTTTTAATATATCCGTTATTATATTACATTACATCAGTATATAATAATTTAAAAAGCAAGTAAATTTAAATTGGTTTTTCTATATTTTTCATGCTTTAAAATAACTTGAAATGTCCACGTTGCATGGCTTTCGTATCAATTGTGTGATCATTATCTTACGTATTGTCTATATGTACTTGATCTTTATCTAATCAGTTCATGATTAAATTTATCAGAGATTAGTTATTTATATAATGTATTAATTTACACGGATTAATCTTTGGCTACTCGTTCCTTTTTTTGGATGAATATAGCTTTGAAACTTTTAAGTGCACCAATATTTCAAATTGTACACATGGCAGCCATATTTAAAAATATATGCACTCGGTATATATGTTGTCCACCAGTGCCCGATCGGATAAAACTACTGAACACTGGTAGTTGGTAGCGGGTTCGCGTCACGTGGAGTTTTCCGGGTTTTCTTCATATTAGTAACACCTAAATAGTGGACAGTTTCCCATAGAAGTCCTCCCGAAAGGCATCCCCTCGTCAGATTGCCCACGTGTCGTGTTGCCGTAACCAAATAAACCAAACTCAGGCTATATGGTTATAGTATATACATCCTGAGTTCATAAATGTGTATATCCATATNGTATCAGCTAGCGTAAAGATTGCTTCAATTTTAATTTAATTATAATTAAATTATCATTATAATAATTAATTTTGATGAAATTTATAAATTCTAATTTAAGCTTAGGCTAGTCTAGAACAATGTAATTGCTTAAAATTCTAAGTATTTATTGTGTGATACGAAGCAATTCTGTGCCATTTTTCAAATCATTCATCACACATTTGAGATGATTTATGGTTTTAACCCTTTGTTGTTGTTAACCCTGGTGACTGTTCACCTTTATCTCCTGGAGCGGGGAGCAGAACGTACAACAGCTGTTGCCACACCAGTATATCTGTCGATATTTTAAAACGTTAATATCGTATTTATCCTTCGGAATTTTACAATTGTTTCCTCCTATAAAAAGGTAAATTGGTTATTTATATTTTCGGTTTTCTTAAGTCAGAAGGGCTCTCATGAAGACTTTTGTGAATTTTATCAGAATAAAAAAAAAATCCCTGTAAAGTTCTTTGCTGCTCTTTATTAGCTTTGTTACACTTTATCGGAGTAAAGGCTTTCGGTACAGACCTCCCATTCAGATGATTTTTATGAAAGAAACCATCATATATAATCGTGAAGAATCATTTGTTACTTGATTTTATTGAATTGTAAAGAGACTTGATAAACAATTGATCATAAAAAGTAAATAGTTTTGTACTTCTTACTTGGAAAAATGCTATAAAATCCGAATATGTAAACGATAAAAGCCCATTTTTGAGTCCGCAATGTTGAGAGTTAGATATTTCTTTATCTACATTTATCTAGTTCATAGCTTGACATACCATTCGAAATTTTATTAATGATATAAAGAGGAGTGAACTTAGTTCTCGCCTGGTCCTAACAAACTGGAGGAATAGTATTATCTATTATTATCTGTATGATAACACTCAAGAATTTCTAGAATGACTCCGCTCCTTCCAATACTTTTGGAGTAATCAACGTAATAGCTTCTTATAATGAAAGCTTTCCACATTTTACTGAATTTATAATTTAGTTCTATCGAATGTATGGGCATATGGAAGTATATGACGATATACGCGCGATACAAAATCATAAAAATTGGGTTACATGAATATTTTAGTCATATTTTTGATCGATAAAACAGTTCGTATCTAAATCTAGAAACAAAGTGGGCACTTTAATTCATACAATGTATAAAATCATGTTTAGATTGAAACAATATGCTTATTAATTCCACAGTTCTGTCTCCTATAAGTGATGAAATAAGGCAACACAAACACACACAAAATTATATAAAATATAAATTTATCATAATGAATATCTAAAGATACAAAAACCTCTGAACAACAGCCATTTTTTAAAGTCTCCTCAGTGGCCTTTGTTCAGAGGTTTGACTGTAAAACGATTACAATCGTATAATTGATCATATTTCTTGTTAAAAATATTAAAACTATTTTACTTTGGTTATTTTATCAATTTTAATTATATAGTTACATAAAATATGAATAGAATTTTTAAATGTTTTATTTATTACTTATATAATTTACTTTATATATATAAAATATATAAAATATATGTAGAGCATACCTGTTTATAGAATTTACACATACATAAGTATAGACATTTATCTACATATACATAGAGGTATACATGGAGATATATATCTCCATGTACAGTACATGATGGGCAGAAAGTTACTAGGCATTGAGAAATCACTGTAATTTATATATTTCTTAACCAATGATGATGAAACTTATTTAGCATGTACTTTATTAAATTCCGTTGATCGATATACGTCTATACCTTAAAACTTAATGTAAGCACCGATACCATCCACCATCGACACGTTTCCTCAGATTGTGATGTGGACGGACGGCCACTTCTCTGTTCGTTTACAACCATATCTGTGGTAATTTTAGCTTCGAATGACAACTCTTAATTGCTTCCGGACGGATCGTGGCATGATGTCTCTTTACCATACACCACCATTTCTGCACAGAACCACTGATTTCCACACTTCATAGCATGCAACAATCGTTTCTAGTTCCCAAACAGACAAGCAGTCGGCCATCTTTTTTGCCACTGCACATGAGACCTGTCTTCTTCATTGTTCACATAACCAATGAGGAAATTATTAAATTCCATTGATTGATGTACTACGTGTACACAAATTTTATTATGATTGCATTATTATTATAAAATTATAGCGATTTCTCAATGCCTAGTTACTTTACACCACCTGTATATATTGTTTATGGATATGCCTAGATAAATACCGTATAGGAATTTATCCTTATATATATATATATTTTTTTTTATATTATTGTTTATATAAGCAGCTACCATTCATCAAACATATTATTTACGTGTGATCCAGTGTGATATATACAATATACATTTTGTTTGTTTTTTATTATAATATAGTGTGTAGAAAAACTATAATTACAATAAAAATAAATTAACATTTAGTTAAAACTAATCAAATTTCAGATTTTTCTAAATATGAAATTTAGAAAAATCTCCTCTTATATTAAAAAGAGGAGTTGTTTTTTTTTTTGTAATTTTATTGATTTTTGCTCAATGTTTTTAATATAAATAAATCATTTATTTTCTTCAAGTAGAAGACCTCTACTGTATTGTAAATAAATCTTGGTTCAAAGTTATGCTCCTTATTTATTTTTGCAACATTCTCTATTCATTTTTCATTACTATTTATCATCGTCTAACTTGTCTAAATTCAAAACAGGATTTTCTATCCTTCTCCATTAAATCCGTTGTCCTCCCTCTTTTTTTTTCTCGTATGACATTTGTTCTTATGCCATTTTTCATAATTATATTTCCTTATTCTTTACTCCTATTTTATTTTTAAGTGATTGAGTTATTTATTTTTATATTTTATAAGATTCGTGCCTGTAGATTTCTATAATCTTTATCAAAATACAAGGCTCGTGTCTATAGTCATTCATAAATTTTAGCAAATTAAAAGGTTCAAGTTTGTAATTTTATATAAATTCTAATAGATTACAGGACTTAAGTGTTGAAAGAAGGTAGAAACAACAACTTACAATCAAAATTTTGCATAAATGCATTTCGCCTCAACCTTATTTATTTAAAAAATTGTAAAATTAATTATGTATAATTTATATAAATTATATATATGTAAAGTAATTTATCATTCTTAATCATTTTTTCCCTGTAAAAATCTATGAGAAATGACGAATGTGTAAAATATCTTCAAGGTCAAAGAGTAGTCTGTGGTTAATTAACAAAGTCCATAGAATGATACCTTTTACAATTGTATACATATTTAATTTTTTTATCCATTAATTATTTAATTGACTTAATTACACTTGATTAAAACAGAACAAACAAGTTTTGTTATCTATTATACAGTTAAATAATACCATACTTTGTAAGAAAGTGAACAATAGTCCACCAGTGGACAAAGTGAATAAAACCACTTAAAGGTCCCGGGTTCGAGCTTCGTCAATGGAACAGGGTTTTCCCCACGTGTCTAACATCTAATAGCGGCCATTCTTTCATAGAAAGTCTTCCAGGTACCTTTTGGAAGATCGCCCACGTAAGTTTTCAGACCCATTTCAATTACTGTATTACAATTTTTAATAAGTACAACAAAAACTATAATTGTTACAAATATGGCGGTCTGTCTTCTTCCAAATTGCTTGGTAATTATTTAGCCTTATAGCCCGATAAAGAATCCGGCTGTTCGTTTGGTATCACAATTTCCTATAATTATAATATAATTAAGATTTGGTGAAGATCGCTCGCCTCCATTTTGGACGCATTAAACCCACAAACCCCTTGATAGTGTTTTTTTTTTTTCAGATACGAAAGGGGTAAATTTAACGAACCATTTAATTACATTTTTTCTAATACCCTTAAGGTATGTGTATTATGATTACTTTTATGTGTAAGCACACCTTATCAGTTCCGATACGAACCCATTTAATACTTTGAATTTAAACATTTTACCTTCTTTATTTAACAAAACACGAGTTAGAATTTATTACAGAGTGTCTTATATATCAAATCAATCTAATATAAATTCACAAACAAAGTAAAGTTTATCAGGCGGCTGCTTTGAAACCAGGTGTTTGGAGCTTAGACATATGTTAGGACTTTACTCAAAATATAAGCATAGCCCGTGGGAAGATTGCATTAGACGATAGCAAAACAGGCAAATTATCATTAGTTCTTCGAAGTTCGAACGATTTTTAGAAAGTTTTCGAGGTCATCTGACTATAAAAACTTTACAAAACAGAAACAAGATCCCGTTACCCCTTCGGAAAAAGCGTTACATTATTCATTCGTATGGAACTTCTAACGTTAATTACAATTACAAGATAAAGGAATTTACTCTAAAGATTTTAACCATAAATTTTCTCGTGTTCCCAAATTTAGGTAAGGTCGTAGGATAACAATATATTATATATTTTACTTAATATATTAGCTCATAAATTTGACTTAGCTTAACGCCACGACAGTTGAAGTAGGTTAAAAGATTTTATTAAAAAAAACTTGTTTTTTCGTGATAAATCTCATGAATAATATTTTATCGACTTTATATCGTTTACCTTTAATCTGACTCGCAACTAAATTAAGTAGGTTTAATCGAGCGTAAAGTTATAAAATTTTTAAAATATTCAACAGCGGGGGATCGCGATCTACCGATTGAGAAATGTTGAAATGTATTTTCAATATAGTAAAAAATCAAACTTTTATTTTGAAGTTAATCATTATTAAATTTATTTATTTACTTTTTATAATTTTGTGGTTTTAATTTAGGTAATTTTCATTAATTACGATTAAATAATGTAACATTTTATTACATAAAATATACTTGTGACCTTCATTATCTGATTCTCATAGCTTCTATCATTTCTTACTTTAAGTGTGTCGCATTTTTTAAGTAGTCTGTCTGTCTGTCCATCTGACTACTTGGAAGGATTTTTTACTCCTGTTTTTCTAACACTCCCATGTTTTCTTTATTTGGAAATCATTATATAAGTACATTTCACTGTCAGAGATCTGTATAACTTCAATTAATTTATATCCAGAAACAGAATTTAACTTGTATTTAAAATCAACTTAGAAATTAGAGAAAATTCACATAAAAGTAGTACAAATTTACAATTAAATAGATAAAAACATAATTAATTACAATTTAATGTTTATTTACTTCATTAAAATCTAGTAAAATAGTTACAACAAACCTATAAACAACGGGAATATTAATAAATATCCGTTGTTTAGAGGTTATTTTGTACGTATAAAACACTTTTGTAAAAAATGGCCGCCTTTAGAGGTGGTCGTTATTGGAGGCTCGACTGATTTTTTTTATTTTTCTGAGAGAAATTACTAAATTCATTTGTATAATTTCGGCTTATACCAGACGACCCCCCTATAATACTGTTGATTATTCCGTTTTATATGAATTCCATGTTGTACGAATCACTTAGATTTTACAAATACGTTAGCCGTTCACAGCCCGGCACACGTATTTGTAAAATCTAAGTGACTCATACAACATGGAATTCATATAAAACGGAAAAATCAACAGTGTTATAGGGGGGTCGACTTGTACAAGTATTTAAATGCAATATATTAAATTTAATTACTTTCGAGGTTTATATACTGTACATCTGTGTGTATTTCTGCATGTGTACTTAAAATTTCTATATTTGTTTGCAAGCCTGTGTTCGATTTAAATATAGAAATCGTTTTAAAAACATCATATTCTCTGGATTTTCCGAACAATTTGAAATTTAAACGTAGAATTATTACCTTTATAAAGGATAATCAATATTCTCTACACGTTTCTTCAACATATAAGCTTATTGTAGAGAGTTACGTCTAAGGATATTATTATTTTTTTCTATTGTAGAACGTATCTATTTATAAATCTTTTAAAAAATCTCCTATTATCATCTTAATTAATAGAATATTGCTCTGGAGGATCTGGGATCGAAACTTGACGGGTCGATTTCGAGGGGTGGTCCGTCCTGGATATGTCGGGCCTCCTCTCTCCCCACTAGGCCTTTCCATTGTGGGCCTGGATAAAGCCACGGTGATTAAAAAAAAAAAACATTTTTAGTGTCCGCGAAGCGTAAAGAAAAAATAATTCGATTTATTCTTTAAATGAAGAAGAGATTTAAATATTTTTTGAATTATTTGTATACAATTCTATAATAAATAATTCAAATGACTTAAAGAAAAGCGATGATCACGTTCTCATATGGTTTATAAGTAACAATGTAGGCCTATATAAAATTACATATTTTGGAAAACAATCGTCACGTTTAGGAATTAAATATTTCAAATTTACTCTGAAAATTCTCGTAAAAATGTACCTAATTCCATATAATTTGACACATGATCTTGGCAGAGATTAAAGAATCGTGCTGGGGTGTAACGAACATATTCACGCGAGCAACTCGCAGATTTACAAAATTTTTGGGTGTTGGAATGTGCCACGAAGTCTATGTTGCGGGTGGTCCATCAATTTTCCCGTTACATCATTGATGTCATGCACTCTGCATGTACCTAAATATGACTCTATTCTCAGCTTGTCCCTCTCGAAAGTATTCTAGTCGACACCATCAAAATTTAACTATAAGTACTCCCATTGGTATTTTTAATCAACGATTTGAAATATTTTAATGTTTGCTCATTAACGTTTAGATTATTGAATTCGTTTACACGTTGCAATATTTTGAAGTTCTGCAAGTGATAGATCGATCAGGTCACGATCTCTGCAGAGGGCATGACCTGATCGATCCATCTTTATTAATAATAAGAATATATTTACTTTATAGCAATTCTCTAAAAAGTAAAATAAATGAAATGAAATAACACAAAAAAATTTAATTTTAATTGATTTTATTTATTTTTAAATTTAGATTATCATCGTTTTCACATCTGCAATCTTGATGAATTGATGCTGATGGTTTCATACAAGGAAATTCTCACAATTTACCGAATAATCCGGGCAAATACCTTTTTACGTAAGTAGTACGATGCACTTGCTTTATCTACAAATCCCATTTCACTAGATAATAGAAGAAATAACCGTTGAAAAATAGTGTAATGCTCAAAATAGCCACGCTGTACTTTGTAACATTTCATAAATTCAGGGATTATCACGTAATAATGTTTCTTTCACTGTGTCCTACAAGATTTGGGATTTAATGCCTTAAAATTCAAGAAGTAACATAATTTAAGTTTAAAAAAAAACAATTTGTAGGCCATCAAATTGCCCAATGTGTAAATAATGCAGTTAGTAGTGTAACCAAGGAGAAGCCCCGGGCATCGTGTGTCCTTACCTTTTGTAAATAAATAAATTAAAAAACATCAAACGCACAGAAAAAAGATTTGAATGTGACAAGCGCACTTACAAGTATATACAATATCTAAGAGTTTATTCTTCATAAAGAACCAATGGCCTCGAGAGGCCCAGGTAGAGCGGGTCTGCTTTTGCTGTTTTTTTATTTTGAAAAAATTAATCATGTAGAATGTTTCTTTATTAATAAATAACAGTCTTTCATTAGTAAAAATAGCATTAATTTATAAGTGTAGGGACTACTATAGGCCCTCTCGATAGGGACTACCAGGCCATCGAGAGGGACTCATTTAGTCCCTCTCGATGGCCTGGTACATTCACAATGGTACAGGAGTGAATGTAGGTTTTCACTTTTTAATTCGAACCTCCAAATATCGGTTCAAGTTGCGCTAATGAATAGTTTAACTCTGCTGATAGTTTGCAATACAAATCCTTTAAAGCATTTCTCACGTAAAATTGAAGCTAATTTCGATTGTAAAAGCTTAATAATAGTATATAAAATTACTTAAAATGTCTTAAATTTGTTTATTTTAGTATTCTTATCACGCTAACAACCGACGTGATTGTGTATAAGGAATGTGCATAAGTAATTCTAACTAAGAAAGTGACTCATTGCATTCTAAAAAAAACAGCTTCAATTATCTAAAATATATTTTTCTTGAAATTTTTCTAACACATTACATAATACACTATAATAATATACAAAAATGTATAATCATTAAAACGTAAATGACTTTTTGTACAATTTTGAAGTGTCAAGGCCATTGCTGAACACGGTTTACTCAATATAAAGCAGCTTGTTCTACTATTATTCTTGAAAATAAACCTCCAATTCACCGTTTTCTGCCATTATCTAAGTTTAATTATTTTAAAACTTACTTTAATATTAAGTAAAACGAATCATCTTTGATGTGTCATCGGCTTTTCTAGTAAAAAACCTCATTATAACGCGTTTCTCTGTAGAAGGTCGCGAATACGCCTAGATACAATAAAAAGAATGATTAGCGATGCACCATTCTTGAAGTTTTATACTAATTCACCCTTAACAATCAGCCAATGATACTTACTAAAAGCTTCAGACGAAACGATGGAACTTACCGGATGTTTGCATTACCTAAAGAAAAAATATATAATAATAATTATATTAGTCAATTCTAAATATAGAATACCTGTTCGGTCATGCCTACTTTAAGGTTAAGTTTATATATTTTACACACAACAAGTCATAGTTTGTGTAAAAGGCATAGTTGTTCAACAGGTGGTCACGGTATTTTAGTAAAACTCACCGAAGCTTTTTCGTTTTTAAATTGGTTAAAGAATATAGAGGATGATTCGCTTGGGTTTAATAAACTGGAATCGGGATCATTGAGCATATTTTCACCCAGAATCATCGATCGGAGGCGTTTTATCGATAGTAAAAACCGGCCATAACTAGGCCTATTCTATATAAAGTAAGTGTGTCAAGGTAAATAAGCTATACTTTCAATTAACGTGTTAAATTGCGACATTGATTTACATTAATATCACTTGATGTTATTGATTTTTACATCCTTAACAAAGCACATATTTAATTCAGTTATCGGTTTCTAT
Source organism: Centruroides sculpturatus (assembly GCF_000671375.1). Taxonomy (NCBI): domain Eukaryota; kingdom Metazoa; phylum Arthropoda; class Arachnida; order Scorpiones; family Buthidae; genus Centruroides; species Centruroides sculpturatus. Next base: position 1,085,313 of record NW_019384374.1, read on the forward strand.
TAAAGTCTGGAATAAGTGAAAAATTATTATTATTATCTAATCGATAAATTTATCTTTTTTTCCCCCTCTTTATTGCTGTTTTTCCTTGTTATGGTTACCAATTTTATTTTAAAAAGTTTATCGAATTACGATTGCGACATAAATTTTAAAAAAATCCGTTATTTCACGATTCAAATATTTCGTTTTTAACGAGTGATTGGATAAAAAATGATCACGTGACAAACTGCGCGTCATTTTTTTTTCTCTGGGATATTACACTAATTATACTTTAAAAAAATTCGAAAATCACGATTGTGACGTAAATTTTAAAAAAAATCCGTTAAAAATTCTTAAATTCAAATATTTTAAATTTTACAAATGATTGGATAAAATGTGACGAGAAACGAGCAGACGATCAGTGTTTAATGGTTTGTCAACATCGGTAGGACTTGTTGCCTAATTTGCCGACGTTTAAATCGAGTAAGTGTGAAAATTATAAAGTAAAATTAATCGTTTAAACAATTAACGGAGATTATAATTTTTTTTTAATTATCGAGTAAATGTAATTATATTTTAAAATGATAAGCCTAAAAGCGGAAGGCTCGATGACGTCATTTTCACGTCATATTTTTGTATAAATTGAGTTTTTTTGTATTAATTACGGTTTAATACGGGGCCATTTTGATCTTTTTGTTGTCATCTGGCAAAGAATGAATGAAGGTCAACGTTTTCCTTTCAGTTGGTGTTGACCCGGTATCTGCTGGAAAATTCTTCGAAAGTGTAGTTTGGGGTGAGAACCTGTTCTCTTAAAAAAGAAATATAAATATATTACATTGGAAGTAAACGGTGATGTTCCCGTAAAGATAAAACGATCAGGTGAGGTAATTATATGTTTTTGTACACGAAAATATATTTATTTAATGGAATTTTCGATACATTTTACACGGTAGGGTCATGTTTCATAAACACTAGCGGTGGGAAATCGCATTCTTCTACACTTCCCACTACACAAACGGAATGTAGTAACAAACCAGAGCTAAAAATTAAAGTAAAAAGACGGTATTTTTGGATATATTAGCCCTACTTTTAATAAGATAACGGGAGCTAATGTACTCAAAAATTCGGGTGTATTAGCAGGGATTTTTACGAAACGTTCTCAAATAGGCCGGTTAATTTAGATTATTACATTGGCCTACATCTTTCATCAGTACCAAAAATTATTAGGCAACTTATTTGTTCTTGTAAATTTTGATTAATTGGATTTTGTGCTGATTAACAAGACTTTGATTAATGTTGTATAGGAATCGGTCTGAGGGTTCATTATTCTCTTCTCTCGTAGTTTTTGTCACAGTCGGGTTGACAGATTTTGATACCCCCGTTGCATTTCTGTCACTATATCGACGACATTTGTCCAGTCGGTAGTCGGGGGAGGATCCCCTTTTGGTGCCCCATAACTTTCCTAAACTGAAAGGCGATGTTTGTTCTGGTACGAAAGTAGAAAAAAATTTAGGATATTTTTGTAACTCGGCGCTTTTCACTTCTTTCCTGACTTCGTCTGTCGGTTTTTGCTTTCTGTCGAGCTGTCGAGAAGGTGCTGCTGCTGCTGGTTTGTGCCGAGAAGTGAACAAAAAAAAAAGAGTTTGGTTTTTCAACCCGAGATGGGAGATTGTTTTGACAGCTTCAATGCCCACTTTTTACTAGTCAAAGAATTGATATATTGAAGTTACGACAACCTCTGCCACTCCTGGAATTTGGACAGGAAATCGAAAAACTTCGAAGGAAATTGTCCAGATCGCATGGGAAATTTAATCATTATTTAGTATATCTTATGTTGTTTATAAGTTTCGGTCACGACGGTCTGTTTATGTATTCCGCTCATGTTCGTCAAAACATAGCGATTGTTTCGTCTGATATGGCATTATATTGGAGATTTTTTTTACCTGTATTCTATGCAAATGACTCGAAGAAACGGTTTAGGGTTGCATACAATGTTTTAATCTCTCAAATCAAAACCTGCTAGGTTAGTCATACTTCATTACCTTTTACTTAATGATTCCCTTATGCAAAAAAATATTATCCAATCAATTTTTGTGTTAAGGAGACTTCTCATCGTTAAAATCTTAATCGAATCACCGGAAACTAACTAAATTAAGGGCAAAGTAGAAGAGACCGCTAATTACATTTTCGATTCGTAATCTTCCGACATTGACCTACTTTATCTGACTCCACTAAGAAATTTTAGTATAAACCGATAAAAGTTAGGCGGACAGACTGACAGACTATCGCCGCCAGTGATTCGTAGGCGTCTTTCCTGGATGATATTATAAACTGAATGACGTTAATTGTAGCTTTAAATCTGTAAGATGAATCGTAGTTTGTTAGTGGAATTACCAACACAAAAAAGATAGTGTTTTTTAAAATTTTTCTTCAATTTCTGATGGCAATTAGTGTAAAATGGATTAGTGACGATGGATGAAAATAAAAAAAACGCTTGAATATTTCCATAGCGGATCCCTAAATTACAGTCGTAGTCCATAATTATAGCCCGTAATGGCTACTTTTCATTCGTCGAATTACTTTATGGGATGTGGCCTTGCGGTACTACTATAATTTAAACAGAGAACTAATGATGATGTGTACATGAATATGGGAGCTGTGTAAACTTTGCGTGAATTTAATTATACCCTTAATATGTTTAAATAAACAGGTTGTGACCCATTTTACGAAATATTTATAATTGTTACGATAAGTCGATTTTTCATTAGGGCATTATTTATTAGCACCATGGGGTGATTTTTGTTTTCTGCGACACGTGACCTACTTCTTCTATCTGACTACGTTCGAAATGTTTTATTATCGAACGATACATCAGATATAACCCGCTGAAATATGTTGGGATTTTTCTCATCTGCAAGGGAGCAATTAACAAGACGTTGGCGAATAAAACGTATTATATTATTTCTTTTTTATGACCGATACGAAAAGTCCCACTAGCTAATAAACCGAATTTTTTACGAGTTTATTTAGAATTATTTTCCTGTTACTTTATGTTAAGGATGCAACCCCGCTAACCTAAATTAATTAAAATATCTTTTGCCGGCCCGAAAACACGTTCAGAGATTGCCCATCGAGATTGCAACATCCCACTGCCCGTAAGTTAATTTATGGAAATTGTTTGAGCTCGTGTATGTGTGTGTCCAGCCGTAAAACTCGTTTTCGGTATCTGACCAAGCAGCAATGTGGGTGTGCTCATTTCTGACATTCTTTTTTTTATGTCAGAAGCTCAACGCCCAGCAATAAGCAGCGCTGTCAGTTCGTCCACTTATCGTGCCACCCGCTAAGTTAGGAGTTGTTTTAAACCAACGAGTCATTTCCTTTATCTGATTTGGTAGTTTTTTGACGGAGACATTGACCGATGGAATGCGAGCGAGAGAAAGACTCCCGTCACTTTCAGTGATGAGTTCTAAGGTCCTTATCGCCCAACGGTCCTTCAACGCTAACAAAACCCATTCTACATTAAAGTGACACGTCTGCTGATCCGTTCTTCCTCTGGCATACCTCATTCTCATGGATAAGGGCGGTAAGGGGAATTGAAACATTTCTCATTTATGGAGTAAGCAGCGATAAAAAGAAACAGTTAAATTAAAAATTAGATATTAAATGGAGTGATAACTAAGGCTATGATTCTCAATATCCTCTTCCTGTTATAAACATTCGGTGTTATCGGTTCAATATCTTAATTGGTTTAAAATTATACACAGTGCAAAGGGTACTTCGTGTATTTATATTTAACCCATGGAATTTTTAGAAGCGGAATGAACTAGCAACAATAAAAATTTAATTACTTCATCTAGAATTAGTAATTCTTAAAAAATTGTCTGTCCAAATTACAATCAAGTCATTCACACTGATTTCAGGATGTAGCCTAATTAATGATTCATTGGCAAGTTAATGTTCACAATATTTCAAAATTTTTGGTATGTTATCGCAAAAGACTACTATTGTCTGTCTATATATTTTGCGAAAAGTGTTATATATATATAATTTTTCTATATCAATAAATTTGATCATTGTAAAGAGGGTAAGTGATGAAATAGGTATCTAGCTACATGGGAACTCGAGATAAAATATTAGTTTATATAAACTTCGGAATTAACCAACTGAATCTGTTAACATTTTGAATCATTCGTGTTTAAAGAGCAAAGAAATGAAAATTAATTAGAATTTTTTTCGTATAAAAATATGTATATAATGGTAGTTTTTAAATACAGTTAGCATATTTGTTTTTATTACAGATGTAGTTTTATTGATGAATTTTCGAAGATTGCCATCAGATCATTGAACTTTCAAAATAAAAGGAAGATAAAGTCGTAATATCTAAGGTATGTTGACATGAATTTTATTTAAAAAAAAAAGAAAGAAACTTCTGAAATATCCCTAATTTTCTTACATAAAATATAATAATTTATCGTTTATTCGTTAACGAGGTTCCTTTAATCAGTTTGGTATCGATAACAAGTTAAAAAACAAAATAACAAAGGAGCAATTCATGAAAGAACATACAAAAAATATGTATGTCTACTAGAGGAAGTCATTTGTGAAATTCTACACTTCATAGGCGGTGTAGAGAAAGGATTTTACCATACACCAGATGGAAAGTAAACAAAAGTGATAATTACGTTACGATAATTGACTAAGTATCAGTAATAAATTTGTGTAATCGATCCGTAATGTTGATTTTTATAGATTATTACTGTTTAGTAGGATTATCATAATATTTTAAAAATGAACTTTACATAATAAACATTCGTTACGCGTTTCCATTCAGTAACACAAACTGTCATTCATTCAAAAAATGGCTGTTTATTCTTATCTCATTTTAGTTATTTTAGACTTTAAAAGAGCTCTCAAAATAGTAAATTTTAAATTAAATTTTATGCGATTTACATTCTTACAATTGTTTTCAACCCCATCTTTACATGATTTAACACGAATAAGCCATCGATACCTCTTGTTATCTACACTTGCATCTAAATCTATACAACGATTATCGAATTGTTAATGAAGTTTTCATGAGTCACGTACTGTTATTGTTTTGTTCATATTCTAATTTTATCTGAGTTTTTTTTTTAATGATTAATTCTTTTACATCATTGTTAACATTTACATTTACAACTTGTTGACTTTATATCGGATAATTAACTTCGTGCAAACTTAGAAACAGGGACAGAGATTTGGGAGTAATGATACTATTGTGTACCAAGCGGCGAAGTAAACAGATGGGGAGCTCGTGTTCTCAGAATTAGACAGGAACTTTAACCCTTATCACCACCCACGAAATACATGTCGGGTCGGCCTTTCTGAAAAACTCAGGTTAGTGCCATAAACCTTGACTGTGGTAGAATTTCAAGGGGAAAGAAATATATTTCTGTTTAATATTCACCTACGTGATATATCTTTCGAGGAAAGGACACTATAAAATTTTATTTTAATGGCCGTTTCTATTGAAAATGATTCATGTTCGTAATTGTGACGTGGAAACTATGCGTATACACAATAGAGTAAGCTATAGAATTTCTCTGGTTAACAATGCGTAATAGGAGTTTTCGTTTCTTCTTACAGAAAACGTATTTTAAAAATGCATCCGATCGTAAAAATTTAACAGTTCTAAGAAATAATCTAATTGCGAACATTCTTCACGATGTTATTAATTTCCCTTTATATATACTGTATATTTTTTTCATATAGAATGAAACATCCGAGGCTTCCAGGAGCTGAAAAATTCAAGTTTTCTAATACAGACGAAGACGATCAGCACGATTCTGCAGCAGTCAGTTTTGTACGTGGAGGACAGTTCAGGAATAGTTGCCCGCCTTCAATTAGACCAGGTAATTTCAGCAGAACAGAACCCAAAAGACGCCCCGTAATACCCATTACTTCGAAGACCTCACGAGTGTTATGTAACACCGGACTAGAACTCTCCTCATTGGATAGATCGTCGTTGATTGATAACATTTCTCCTGTTACTTATCGACAGGACAATTTAATCAGAGAGGCCACGGTACCCCGCTGTAATAGTGGACGAATATCTTGGCCATTATTTGGCAGTTTTAGATCGCGAGGGAATCGTAGACCCCCTAGTGATGATTATACACCTACGGACAGTCCCAGATCGAGCACTTGTTTAAATGAATGTGTTGTGGTCGATCAGGTGGACCTGTTATCTTCCAACGACAGTATTCAAGAATACGAATGGTCTTCTCATAGTTCTATGGAAGAAGCTGTCTGGATACCCAGGAAAAGGAACAATTGAAGTCGCATAATTGACCCTTACTATGTACATATTGTTTGTTAAAAAGGGCTCCATATTACAACGTGTTCTGTCTGACTATCACAAGTAATCATTTTATATAATGTACAAATGTGAGTTTAAGTTATTAAACTGTTTTAATTACAAAGTTACCACGTGACCGTGCGTGATGTCGGAAAGAATTCCGTTACATAAGAATATTCCGAGAAATATATTAAAATTTGCTCTTTAATCCTCTGAGAAGGACTTTAAAACCTAAAGCTAACATACACTATAATTAGGTTTAAGGAAATGCAGACAGAGAGAACGAATACTAACGCCATCTGAACGAGAAATTTGTAATTAATTAAGAAATGCACAGTACATACTTGATACTATACTAAATGAAGTGGAAAAACTAAGTAATATCTCAAAGTACCAACTAAAACTACTTTAAAAAATGCTTCGTTACATGAATACAGTAATTGAATAAAATTTCTGTTTCTGAAGAGTCTTCCATGTACAGTTATGTACTATATGTGTGCAGAGGACATATATTTTAGTTGTTTTTTCTGCTGAGGAATCGAAGGAAATATGCAGTAAACGCTATCTAAAACGAGCTCTCTACAAAACGGATAATAGATTTCGAAAAGAGTGTTTTTCTATTCAAAATATTATAAATCGTAGGCTTGTCTAACGCGGAAGTGGTATTTTTTGGGACCCACAAAAAATTATATTCCGTAACACAAATTTGTTAAAACGGAAAGTTTTGATCATCCTGATTCCGTTTTAAACAGGTTTTACTGTATCACATTCCTCACATTCCTTCTTGTTCAGAGAATAGAAAGATGTGGATAACATTATTTGTCTACCGACTAGCTTCTTATCCTCCTTTTTTTTACTTAATTAATTCTTAATTACTGTAAAATTCCAGTTATTTTAAGAGTTATCACACTAAGAGACTTGAGATCATTATTTTATTATACCACTATCCATTACAATATACTGTACATCATTTAACTCAGACATCTAAAATGCATTTCGGCACTTTTTGCTGTGCCCTCTTCAGTTAGATTTCTTATCGGAATTTTTACACAAAACATCCAGACTAAAGACAATATTCTCGTAACAACGTATCTAACACCTTCCATTTATTAACATTTATAGACTAAGGTAACTCTACAGTGAACCATATTCTATAAGTGATAACCCTTAAAATAACTGGAATTTTACAGTAATTAAGAATTAATGTGGATAACACTTTTCCATTTTTTATTTGTAGGATTTAAAGAATACAGTGTAGAAACAACTACAATGAAATTTTCTCTATCCTAGAATCGGAAATATGTACTTTATTATTAATTTTAACTACTAGAGATGATTAATTTAATTGAGATAAAAATAATAATCAGATAGTGTTCGCAGAATGCTCTTATCACTGTTATTTGAATACTGATAAAACGAACATTGTTTTTGAGTCATATTCCATGCTAACATTCAAAACTGGTTTATAAATTTATCTATTTGAAGTTAGCTTATCTCATATTTAAAATAAGTGTGAAGAATTCTTAAAATGAAAAACTATTATTTTACTTTTGAATCAAATGTCCAGAATCAATTATAATAGTCAATTTATAATGTAAATCATTTTTAAAATAATGTTTAAATTATGTTAAAACTATTGAACATTGATAACAGTTGGCGCCGAACCAACAAGCTGGCCACGTGGAGTTTTCCGTGTTTTCTTTACCTAAATAGGGACAGTTTCCCCTAGAAAGTCTTCCCGAAAGTCTTCTATGTCTTGCCTTGCCTTGCCTTATCCTATCAATCAAGGGATCAAATTATATTCTTTGTAGTTGCCCCAACATAAGTTGATAGTTGTCAAATCAGACTAAACCACTTTTCAATAAGTTTTAGGGAGAGACCTGTTTTATTAGTTGTAAATACTTAATTGTTTATTATAGGCCTGGAGCATTGGTCACCCCTTTCTTCCTTATGAATGGTTTAAAAGTCGTTTAGTCTGGTTTGACAACTACCAACTTATGTTGGAAGGACTAAGTTCGCGAACGTGGTACAATACATTAGTAAGATACGTTTTGGTAATCCCGTGAAAGTAATGTTTTTCATACACTAGATGCTATTCAGGGTGATCTAAATAAAGAATATGTGTTCTTTCTGTAGAATGTCTCTCTGTAGAAAGAACTTTTGGGCAAATCTCAATCAAATTTGGTGTACATGCTAATCCGAATATTCAATTTAGATTTTAGGAAAATAAATTTTATTTCAAAATTCACCGCTAGAGCGAAATTTAGAGCTGATCTCTTTTTAAAGCGCGTATCATGTAAGTTTTCTGACGAATTTCGGATATTAAAAGAGTCGCCGAATATTCTTCACAATTCTTCGACAGCTGAACAGTCGTGATGCTCTGTTTGATGGTGTGTTACTTATTAAACTCTTAAGAAATTTCGGATGTTTTGCGACTCTTTTTATATCCAAAATTTGTTGTAAGACCTACGTAATACACGCATTAAGAGAACATAAGCGCTAAATTTTGTCATAGCGGATGAATTTTGAAGTAAAATTATTTTCCAAAAATCGAAATTGCATACTCAGTTAAGCATTATATCAAATTTGGTTAATAGTTCTTTCTATATAGAGCTCCAAACACTCTAATTGTGAACGTGTATGGAAACTCACTCAATGAACTATCTCATTGAATGAATTCGTTGGATTGGATTGTGATATACGGCAACGCAACACGTGGGCAATCTGCCAAAGGAATGCCACTCAGGAGGACCCTATGGGAAACTGGCTCATATTTAGGTGCTAGAGACGTGAAGAAAACCTGGCAAACTCCAAGTCGCCAGCCCGTTGTCAGGCCCGCGTTTTATTGTGTCTAAAACAATTAGCAAATATTAACATTTCAAATTGTCACGCAACCGTATTATTTTAATTATCAGTATCCTTTGGAAAACGAATAGCTTTTCCGAAAGTCAGACAACCTTTAGTAGCAAAATTTAATTTATGAATTTTCAGAAATAAATTCTGTAAATGTTATTTTAATTAAATAGTTTATTTTACGATATATCCATCGTTTTATACAAATTTATTATATGACTTTCTATTGTAGAATCCTTGTAAATTAATTAATAAACACACACAGTTTATATATTTCTCCCCAGATGGCGCCAGTGCCAAACTGTAAATATGGATGATCCGATCGACGTATGCTTACAGACTGACAATATACTTTAAAGTGTCAACCTCTACTTGGAGAAGCCACGAACAAATCCGTACGAATCGAAAAGCCTCATGAAATTTTTGGGAATGACCCGACCCGGATATGTCGGGTCACCACCTAGCTGCTACATTTTGGGCCTGAAAAAAATCACAGGGCGGAAAGAGTTTAAAAAAGTGCCTTAAAATCACTATTCCAGTATTAAAAAGACTGACAGAGACTTACTGTGTTCAGAATTTTCAGTGTATCAATTGTTTGGAGGTTTTCGAACGCCTGACAGTCAAGGACTACGCACAGCTGACGGAGTTTGAGAATGCCACATTATTGGGATGAGCAAAGCAAATGGTCAAATTTCCCGCCGTCTGGGCCGTTCTGATCCGACTGAGAGGAGGTATTGGAGCCAGTGCGAAGAGTACACATGCACAGCATTCAAGCTCTGACGTTCATCACCAGAATAGACTTAAAGGTGGCCAAGGGTACGTCCTGCGTGGCAGCGTACAGCGACCGCGAGCGGAAAGAATCTTTGTACGCGCGTCCAACTCGCGAGCGACTTCTGTCTAGACTGGACGCGTGTTGTTTACAAAATGGCGGCGATACGGCTTCGTCGAATGCTTGCTATGGAAAATATAACAAGCAATAACACGATAAATTTGAAAGGTAAATGTTATCACTAACTAGGTACACAACAAATATAAAGAATCTTTATAGAATAATAAGTTTTAAAAAGTTAAAATTAATCTGAAGACATAGTCTGTTCAAAATTGGTAACCACCATTTATTTACTTCTTGTGTTCCAGAATACAAGCAATTGACGACCTTTGTAGGCTGCTAAAAAAAGTTTTATTTTTAAAACGTTACATTTATACAAAATCAGAAATTATTAAATTACGTAAAAGATTATTAATTAAAGTACATACAACACATATACACAATTTGTCATTCTGTTTTTATCTACAAAATCGGCCATTTTCTTCTTTGGAAGCGCGAGCAGTGGAAGCGGCGATCAAACTTGCTTGGTAGCTGCTTCCTGCGCTAGTGTAGAAGCGTCATGTAGTGGTCGCTGCACGCTAAATGCGGTTACTACAGACAAGCACATTTGCTTGAATCAGTTTGTCGCTCCGCTTGGAAGAGCCTTCACGCTGGACGCTGCCACGTAAGACGTACCGTACCCCAAGATAGTTAAATTGTCAGCCTTACTAACACCATTTTAGAAGTTATTAATTAAAGTGAGATTTCGGTCCAGTTTAACCCCAATTTACAGAAAAAGTTATGCTAAGCTGAAAAATGTGAAGAACACAGTTAAAAGTTGTACTATCACCAAATTTGAAAATGTATGCTTGCTTCAATGACGCACAATGGGAGGACAAAATTGACTATTTGCGGGCCATGCGCGCACAGAAATTGAAGTGACCTCAAACTCAAGTCTTCTATTTCGAGAAGCACAAAACATTGAGACGTAATATTTTGCAGATCTTACGATGTGGTCCTCGAGGACTTCAATGATACGGTTTATGTGGATTACCCTTGGTACGAACCGTTATTAACAGTGTAACACCATATAAATATTTAATTTTCCACATCTAACTACTCGGGTTTCTTCATTTTCCAATGGTACTTTCTTAATTCTAATAAGTGCCCACTGGTGGCCGAGTGGATAAATCACCGATCACCTGTAGTTAGTCGTGAGTTTGCTCCAGGCCAATGGGCCGGTACGTGGAGTTTTCTGGGTTTTCATCATGTTAGTAACATCTAACCGGACCACTTTTCCATAAAAGTCCTCCCAAGAGGCATCCTACTCGGCAGATCGCCCACGTATGACGTCGCCTAAACCAAACTAATTCTAATTATTTTTCTGTATACTGGCTATTTACGAGGATGTAAGTCCCACTTAGTTTATAAGCATTCTGATAGTTTCCTAGAATGGGTTTTACCACGATTTTTCCGATTAATAACGCTTGGTGTAACAAGCTAGTGTATATATTATATATCTAATGTGTATAGGTAGCGTGTCTAACTCATTTATGAGATTTCTGGTTAAAGTCTCGACGAGTAAGATTTTTGTTCATAGAGGGTCAGGACGATAAGTATAATTTAGAAGCGTAAGAGTAAAAATGGTCAGGCAACTTCTAGATTTTTATTTTTTCCGTCTTATGGGCATTATGAAGACCTCTTTTAGCAAGTCCATTATAGATTTGGCCAGGCTTACAATAAGGCAGCCGGGTGCTGAAGGACGGGGCCCGACATATCCAGACGGACCACCTCCGAAGAATTCCTGTGGATTTTTCGACTCTTCTGGATTCGATCCCAGGTTTCCCAGAGCGGTGGATTGCCGCCTTGACCGTTCTACCATCCGGCCGTCGAATTCTAGATCTAAAAGAATAAGAACAACCGAGATTCCTGAAGACCGTGAACTTCAACTTGAACAAAATCCGAGTAAGAATGACTTTGCCAAGGACTGCTGAAAGAGCATCAGAACGTCAAGCTTGACTTGAAGCAATTCTTCAATCTTGACTTTCTCATAAAAATATTCCGTCATGCTTGACGGGAGAATTTCTAGTAATTAATAATAAAAAAAACTCTAGCAACGAGTTGCTTAACTTTTCCAACTGTTATGAGATTTTTAGAAGATAACTTTTACATTATAATAAATAAATAAAATTGTGTGTGGCGTCATCTGTTAGGAGATTTTCTTATAAAAATTTTGTATATTTTAAATTATTTTAAAATGATAAAACGCTTAATTTTATGAGTAGACACGAGTTTATATATATATATATATATATCACCCTCTATCTTTTCACCCAATCAATCTTTCACTACCAAAATTTAATCGCATCAATTCCCCTTAATTTAATTAAACACAAGGTAGTACGACAAATTTCGTTCCTTAATCCTTACTCTATCCTGAGATATTAAACGAAATAGAC
>NW_019384374.1:1097847-1106258 GCF_000671375.1 Centruroides sculpturatus
TTTTTGTTTTCCTTTATGTCGCGTCGCGCGTATGTTTTGTACCGTTCTTTTCCGTTTCCTTCCTCGATACCACCTGTTAGTCGATGGTTGGGTTTTCCGACATCACATTGGTCCGTGACAGGATCACGTGGGACAGAGTGACGTAGTTGGAGGGAGATATAAAAACGTATGTAACGGATAAAAAAAAACACTTTGGGTTTTCCTCTTCGAGAGAGTACGCCGTGGACGGAGGGAGAGACAATACGTAAACGTGAAGAGAGTCGACCGTCGATAGAGTTCAAGAAGTGCGGCGCGAAAAGAAAACCTGTCTCCATCGAAGCCAACGAATGTACCGTTACGGAAGAAATTTGTCAAGTCCTTTAGGTACTCTGTTTCCCAAAATTTATTTGAAAAAAGTTTTTTTTTATCCGTCGGATCTATATTACTTTCGGGCAAAGCAGGGCCTCGCGTGATGAAGGAAATTTGGAAGGGGGAATATCAAGCAATTTTGTTATTGTTACGCTATCTGTGTCCGGTATTGAACTGTATCTTGGTATCAATATTGTACCGCGGTTTTCGACTAAAATAAACTTTTGTTTGTCTAGTTACACGTTTCCACCGACTGTTCATTGTCCTTTCCTTTGTTCTTTTCCTCGTGTATCTGAAACCGCAGACCACGTGTCTAGCGGTGTTTACAAAACACACACACATCCACGAATTTTTTTTGACTTATTGGGTTCAGGGGAGTCACGTTATTTCAATTCAAAAATTTTCTCCTGAACGGAGTGAGATAGATAACCTGCATGACTCCATTGTTAACAAGAAGAGTATGATGTTCAGGAGCAAGACTACTAAAATCGAGAGCATTGTGACGAATACCCCGGCATTGTGTTGATGTCACAACAAATAATATAATGTAAGAATAAAGTCATAAATTATTAATATAAGGCAGAGTTTCTCAACCTGTGGTCAGCGATGATAGGACAAGTGGTCCGCAGGTAGACTTAAATTAACAAAGATTAAATCTTTAATTAAGATATAAAAACAATTTAAAAAAAACAAACTTTAATTAAATTTGAACAGACAGCAATTTTTAAAACAAATTTTCAAGGTAGAGAAAATACACATTTTTAATAGAAAATAAATAGATAAAATGCATAAACCTAAGTAATTTACATAAAATAATTGTAAAATTTATATCAAGATACGAACCAACGACCAAGTGCAATACCTAAAGGTTTTACAGAACTTACTCAAAAATCTCTGTATTTTTTAACTTCGAGTTTCTTGAAAACGTTTGAGAAGCGTGCTTTCTCCCTTTCATGGACACAGGCAGAAAATTTTCCAGGGGGTATAGTTTGGAGACAAATAATTACATCAATTAAATTTTATTTAATAATTTAATTTTCAGGGGTTTAAAAAAAAAAATAAGTTATAGAATACAGTATTGCATCAAATCGTCCCATGGTCAAGGGTGTAAGGTTACATGTTTCAATTATTTTTACCAATACAGTATAATTTGTGAATTTTTTTTTACTCCATCCTAGAAAGGGGCAAGTGTCCGATTTGCCACCATCTGTGGATGCTATGCTACCTTTGCTCAATAAAGGATCATACCAAGGCTTATCCACACAAACAGTATCATCGAAATCTTCGAGGACCACATCATAAACTTCAAGACCCTAAATTATCTGACGATGGAGTTTGAGAGAATCGAACGCGCACAGTAACTGGTATGGATTATTCCATGGGTTCTGCCACTTCAAGATAAGAACGTTTTTATTTACATACGAAATAAATTTATCTAATATTTTATTTAACTTTTGAAAACATTTTCATAAATAAATACACAGTATTCTTTGCTCACTATGTCATCAGAGCCGGCCCTACCATAGGGCGAACGGAGCAGCCGCTCCAGGCGCTAAGTCCTAGGGGGGGTTGCCTCAGTGGTAAAGAAAATTAAAGGGCCTAAGTTATGGGGCAACCGAGGGGAGCGCAATAATAGGATCTCGCTCCATCCTAAAACTTGCCTCGGGCCGGCACTGTATGTCATAGAAGTTGTTCCAGCAACTAAGGAATTTTTAGGGGTCTCTTTTGACTTATGGATTATTTTAGAGTAATTCACTGGTGAATGTTTTGAAATTGAACATCAAAGAAAATTAGATATTGAATATAATAGAGAGGGCTTTGCCTCACTTGTTCCTTTCACTTACTTATTCAAAAATTCCGTAATGATTCATCTATTTCCGATGCCACCGTTTCTAGTTTCTTTTTTGTGTCGAGAAAATGTTTGTGGAGATTTTGAAGTTAAATAGTTAAATATATATGGGATAAATTTGAGATTTTGAGCCAGGTTAATTTGTTTCAATTACTTTAGCAGCGGTGTTCAACCAATGATAAACTGATTGAGCGCTTATCCAACCTGACTGATTGATTTTAACTTCACTCTTAATCTAAGAATATTTTCGAATAAATTAAAAATAGCGAATAATTGGATAAATTAGAATATATTTAATCCATCAAATCGCTCACAATTTACGATTACTACAATATATTTAAGGAATCCATGCTTGTTATTGTAATTACATCACATACCACATTTTTAAACTTTAACATTTAAGCATTTTTTTTATTTTATAGGAAACTCATAAAAACACACGATTCGAATACATAAAATATACCTGCACGGTATTCTTAAAAAAAAAAAAATTCCGATTGTTCACTTTTGTACGTCCAGTTTTCGTACATTTCTACAAACATTACGTAACTGTTATGTCACGTTAGGTTCAATTATGCATTTGTTTTAGTAATAACATGAAAACTTAAAAGCGACGCGGCGCGGCGATTTCTTTAAATAGCAGGTAGAGTTATGGAAACGCCTGACCGCCATGTTAAATGTGATCCTGGTTTAGTCTTGTTGCTGGATTAAGCGAAAGTTTTTAATAAAGGTTCGTATATTTCTGCAAAGCGTTATAAGAAAAGAAAATGAGTCCGTCTGAAAACAAACGCGCAAAAAGACGTAAAAACAAGAAAGGACGTCCAATTCATCATAACGAATACGTTGAGACGCACCCGAAGTCGTCTGCGGATAAAAACGAAAAAGTAAGAAATTCGAACAAAAAACAAATAATTAATTTAAAATTTATAAAATAAATAATTAAAATCACACAAAAATAAAACTCACAATTATTAAGCATTTTCAATACTTATTCAAATTGATTCATTCGAATCTTCTCTGTCATTCACGTACCTTTCACGTGAGATATGAGATGATGTGAGAATGGGATTTAAGTATTCGAATTTGAATACGTGATTTGATTGTAAGTTACACCAATTCTACTTACGAATTTATAAACAAGTCGATGCGATCAAATTGATTCTTCTGTCTTAAGTTAGGTAAGGATTCTACACTAAAAATACTCTAAAAATAATGACAGTCAGGTCTAAAATTAACTTATGGGTCTTGCATTGTTAGTTTTTTTTTTTTTTTTCATTATCTGTTGATATGAGGGAATGATTCGAAATGTGCGCGTGATGAATTTATTGGTTCCGCGCGTCGAAAAGTGGCAGGTTTTTTAATTTTAGTGACCGACAGACGCCGTAAAATTAAGTCGGCCCAAAATGCATCTATATGCGTATGTAATTGACCAAATTATATGTAATTAAACCCTAAGTTTTGAATCGTCTGATTACCGGTAGCGTTCCTATACACCCGCAGTTGCGGAATTACGGAATTTTCGAGAATTATCTAAGTCGGTGTTTCTTGACGGGAGCGATATCGCCCCATGTGGATGTTTTTCCATGTTGAGGGGGTGATTAGTAACAATTTATATTTTGGGGGATGAAAAACAATTTTCTGGGCAATATAGTAAAACATTATATTAAGAATAATTAGATATTTTATTTGTTATGTCGTACAATAATTACACAAATAACATTATACTAGTCACTAGTCTATTCGATGCAGTACAAATTTGGCGTTACCCTTGGCCCTCGACATCGGGATTTTGAAGTGAAGGGGGTGATACTACGTAACGGTTTTATTGAAGGGGGCGACGATTCATTAGAGGTTGAGAAACGCTGATCTAAGTGGTCTGTCTGTTTTATATAAATACCAGTATTGATGCTTTTGTTGATGAGGTAAACAAAATTAATTTTTGGCACAAAATTATGAGAGAGCAAATGTTTTTGACTTAAATGGGCATCTTTGGGCTAACTTACCTTTGTAGCTGTTAAAATAAGCTGTTAAATCGTGTTTATTAGGTATACCCAGCTTTGAGTTGTTGATTATGATGCTTTTATCTGTTAATTATTCTTGGATTTGGAATGAATTCTTAAAGAATAAATGCTAAATGAAGTTGTATGTGTTTCCTAGTTGTAATCTGTGAAGCTTAAGAGTGCTATTATACAACTCTGGAATAGACTTGATATTTCTTAAATATGAAGATAATTTTTTTTCTATACTCTATATTGTATCTAAATATAGCCAAATAATTAGAATTTATTTTTCAAATTTGATGCTTGTGTTGTATCTTGCATATAAATGAATCTAAATTGAAAATAACTATCTTGTCTGTCAATGACAATATTTAACACTGAAAGATAGTTTATTTTAGAATTTGTTTCTCATTTTGATTATTTTATAATAGAAATATGTTTGATACGGTTATAAAGATCTACTTTGACAGACATGATAATCAGTTGAATTAAAGCCATGTTTTTTTATGTTCTGTTAGATATAAATCAAAATTAATTACAAATTGGATTTTAATTAATTAGTAGTAAACTTTTTAGTGGAAATTCTTGATTAATCTATCAAATATTGAGTTTATGATTTAATGATTAGATATTTAATGAGAAGTTTTGTATGGGACATTTTTAAGATTTTAGTTACTAATCCTAATTGGTTGGTAATGGATAATTTTCAAACACTTGAAGTTATACAAGAAAATTGCAATTTAGATGAATTTAAACATGCTTTTGAATTGTTATATATAAATAAAGTAGAGAAATTGTTTGTAATCAACTGATTTCTTTTATCAAATTAATTTTTTTCTGTAAATTATATGCATGATTTTTTAAAAATATGAATGAATTTACAAATTTGTTTACATGAATATGCCAAACTCACTATCTATAAAATTTTACTTTCTGTAAATATTATTTATAACAACAAAAAGTCAAGATATTTAAATAAAAATTTTCTCTGAAGTATATTGTATGTAAATAAAATCTGATTAAACTGAAATTATAAAAATGTTTTAAAAATTTTGCTGAATTAAAATTTCTTTTGTTCAATAAATAAATTTTTCTCAATAAAATTTCTAACTTTATAAGATATCTAAGAGCTTTAATCTTATCATTGAACATTTAATCTAGATATTCATAAATAATACACAATATGGAATATTTTTATATTAGTTCCTCAAATTGTAAACAAAAACACACAAGTTTACTGCATGATAGGATATGATAGTAAACTAAATGCAAGTGGGAATAGAGAAGTGAATTGTTTGAAGTTTGTCCTTGCTTAAAGCCTGATGGAAATTCTAGATTACTTGCTTTTATTCTTTGAAACTTTGAGGCCCGAGGCCTGTATAAATTAGATAACGAAAGACAAAAAATATGGCAATACTGATAAATATTTAATAGCTAATTAATGCTGTCAAATAGTTTTTAATAAATTATACNTATGCAGATATAGGAATTTTTTAAATATTTAACATAATGAAGAAATAAATTCTATATATATATATATAAATTTGAATGATAATGAAAAATTAAAGATAATTTAAATTTAAAAAATGATTTATATATGCTTTGTTAGATATATATTTACATGATCATTGAACTTAATTATTAAACATAATTTTATTTTGAGGGATAATTTTTAGCTCTTATTGAGTTTAATGCCATACGGAATTTAAAATATTGAAATTTTGAGTGCTAAATCAAGTAATTTGGATTTAAATCCAGATTAATAGATTCTTCAGCATTGGATTTAAATAGAGATTACAGTTAATTACTTAAAGAATTGATAAACAACTCAATGCATAATTTTAAATCCATCAAAATCATTTATGCTAGAAAATAATGCATGAACATGTAAATAAAAATAATAATTTTTAATTGTGAATATAATACAGAAACTTTGTGAGAGGACATTATGACTTTTGAATAAACTTCAGACGAATATTTGATGTGTTTATTGATCAGCAATTTACATTTATTAAAGTAATCAGTTAGTTTAATATATTTCCTGCATAAATGAATATGTAATGCTATTGAATATGAACTATTGATTATATGGAGTACAAATGCAGTTTGAAAATTTAATTTGATATTGATGAAATAGTTTCAAATATAACTGAAAATTTGTTTGCTTTGTAAAATGTTTTTAGAATAATTATGAATATTATAACTAATAACCCATAAATAAAATCAAATTATCTGCTTTGACTAAATTTTGCATCTTGATATTTTAGATTGTTTTATAGCAAGAGTTTGATTAAACCATTTAGGTGTTAGTAGTGGTGTTAAATTATTGTGATTAACAACTTAAATAAAAGAATTAATGCAATTAATATTTATTTCATATTACAGAATTCATTTTCTAAGTTTTTGAACATTATAGCTCATNAACTCAAGTCTTCTATTTCGAGAAGCACAAAACATTGAGACGTAATATTTTGCAGATCTTACGATGTGGTCCTCGAGGACTTCAATGATACGGTTTATGTGGATTACCCTTGGTACGAACCGTTATTAACAGTGTAACACCATATAAGTATTTAATTTTCCACGTCTAACAACTCGGGTTTCTTCATTTCCGAATGGTATTTTCTTAATTCTAATAGAGAGGTTGAGGCGCACGTTTTAAACGTGTAAAGTGTACGTGTGACGTTCGGCGCCGCTTTCCCGTAAGCCTAAAAGTTTGACAATGGTGTTTGGATAGTCGGTGGAATCACGCTCGACATTTCAAACACCATCGTCAAACTTTTAGGCTTACGGGAAAGCGGCGCCGAACGTCACACGTACACGTTTACACGTTTAAAACGTGCGCCTCAACCTCTCTAATAAGTGCCCACTGGTGACCGAGTGGATAAATCACCGATCACCTGTAGTTAGTCGTGAGTTTGCTCCAGGCCAATGGGCCGGTACGTGGAGTTTTCTGGGTTTTCATCATGTTAGTAACATCTAACCGGACCACTTTTTCATAAAAGTCCTCCCAAGAGGCATCCTACTCGGCAGATCGCCCACGTATGACGTCGCCTAAACCAAACTAATTCTAATTATTTTTCTGTATACTGGCTATTTACGAGGATGTAAGTCCCACTTAGTTTATAAGCATTCTGATAGTTCTTAGAATGGGTTTTACCACGATTTTTCCGATTAATAACGCTTGGTGTAACAAGCTAGTGTATATATTATATATCTAATGTGTATAGGTAGCGTGTCTAACTCATTTATGAGATTTCTGGTTAAAGTCTCGACGAGTAAGATTTTTGTTCATAGAGGGTCAGGACGATAAGTATAATTTAGAAGCGTAAGAGTAAAAATGGTCAGGCAACTTCTAGATTTTTATTTTTTCCGTCTTATGGGCATTATGAAGACCTCTTTTAGCAAGTCCATTATAGATTTGGCCAGGCTTACAATAAGGCAGCCGGGTGCTGAAGGACGGGGCCCGACATATCCAGACGGACCACCTCCGAAGAATTCCTGTGGATTTTTCGACTCTTCTGGATTCGATCCCAGGTTTCCCAGAGCGGTGGATTGCCGCCTTGACCGTTCTACCATCCGGCCGTCGAATTCTAGATCTAAAAGAATAAGAACAACCGAGATTCCTGAAGATCGTGAACTTCAACTTGAACAAAATCCGAGTAAGAATGACTTTGCCAAGGACTGCTGAAAGAGCATCAGAACGTCAAGCTTGACTTGAAGCAATTCTTCAATCTTGACTTTCTCATAAAAATATTCCGTCATGCTTGACGGGAGAATTTCTAGTAATTAATAATAAAAAAAACTCTAGCAACGAGTTGCTTAACTTTTCCAACTGTTATGAGATTTTTAGAAGATAACTTTTACATTATAATAAATAAATAAAATTGTGTGTGGCGTCATCTGTTAGGAGATTTTCTTATAAAAATTTTGTATATTTTAAATTATTTTAAAATGATAAAACGCTTAATTTTATGAGTAGACACGAGTTTATATATATATATATATATATCACCCTCTATCTTTTCACCCAATCAATCTTTCACTACCAAAATTTAATCGCATCAATTCCCCTTAATTTAATTAAACACAAGGTAGTACGACAAATTTCGTTCCTTAATCCTTACTCTATCCTGAGATATTAAACGAAATAGACGTCGAAACTGTAGCACTTCGTGGCTATTATTGTATTATATATATATATATATATATAT
>NW_019384374.1:1111920-1120097 GCF_000671375.1 Centruroides sculpturatus
GTGATAATTACATGTAATGGATATAACCTACAACTCCAATGTACTATACAAATTCAGTTAAAAACAGTAACCCCTCTAGAGTTAACAGGAACAGGAAGATCAACTTTTAAAATACATTTTCTGATTCATATCATATCTCATATTTTCTAGCTGGCCATTTCAATCTCCCCTAGTAGGCAGCATAGCATTGACCAGCATATCTCCATTTGCAGCTATTTCACTTACAGTCCCATTAGTCCCATAAAATTCAACATTTTCATACAAAACTGCTACATAGTCTCCAACACAGATGTCTATAACTGTTGTTTCTTTATCTTGATTTTTACCAACAGTAGAGCTTGGATGTGCAAACACATTTTTCATTGGCCACACAAATTCCCTGGGGTAAATTTCACAGCACTGAAAATCAGATGTGCTTCCTAATTGAAAATAGTGCAAACCTTTTAGTCCAGGAATTGCTGGAACATTTTAACTTGTCCACTCATGTCCACTCTCATCTCTGCAGGCTTGAATCTTTGTTTTTGAGAGAAATAGTACTTTAACTTTGTCAGATACATTTTTAGCTACTTCAAAGAACGCCTCTGCACTGTTGATGACATTTTTCTCCTGAAGAATACTTCTCCATACAGCTCTCTTAATTGTGCCATCAACACCATCAACTGGACCCTTTCCATGAGCTGTCCCAAAAAAGTCATAGTGATGGAACTCAAACTGGGATAAATAGTGTTTGGCTCACAGACAAGAGAAACAATATACCTGTTCTTAAACTGGCTGGGAGCTCCATCTGAGCATATCTGGAGGGTGGAATTATGTGTATTGTTCTTCAAATGTTTATCTAAAATAACAACAAAACACTGAAAACTTGTCATGTTGCAAGTCATCACTCACTACAATGTCATTTGTGCTAGAACCATTCTGCATTATAACACAAGTATATAGTGTAATCCCTTCAGATACTCAGTGAGCAGCCATTATTTCATTCTGCTGTCGAATCGCAAAGTTCTCCGAATAGTCTATCTGCATCACTGCTTCTGTGCTCAGATTATTTTTTAGGAACTTCATTGCTCTTAGCTGAGTCTTTGCAATAAAGCAGTGATGCCTCATCATTGTCAGCTGTTCAGTAAGAACTTTGACTGCATATTTTGCAGTAGATTTTATGGCTTCTTGTTCTCTGAATCCCACTGATAGTATATAATTTCATCATCAGATGAAATATTTCCCACCAACTGGTCAACAAAGGCAGACACCTTATCACATTTTGTGCATTTGTTCAGGCAACAACTTGATATTCACATGCAAACATAGTTTCTCACAATCTCGTCAAATGTAGGTAAGCTGAAACTAGCATTTTTAAATCCATCTAAAAGTAACCGGAAGTTCTTGTGATACTTGCAACAGCAAACATTGTGGTCTTTGTCTGATGATAATTTCACATGTGCAGGTATTCACTTTGCAAATAATGATTTTCCTACTTTAACCCCAGGATGCTCTTGCTTGAAAAGTCTGTGTGCCTTCATCACAGTCATATTCACCGTTTCTTTTTGTTTCCTTGGCACCACCCTTATGAACTGTTATATAATCCTTCATTCCTGGATATTGTTGTGATATAATGTCACTCTCATAACATGCTACAACCAAACGTTTGGTCTCATTATCACTGTCCTCACGTGTGTCTGGCTGTTTTTTACTTTCAATTCCATATTGAACTGCTAGTTTTTTCACAATTAACCTCTGCTTTCTTGGTGATACTGGTAAAGCTCTCTACTCACTGGACTGCTTTCCCATATGACTGCGGGGTGATGAAAGACTTTGAAGGGCTCTCATTTAAAGACAAGTCCAGATTAGGATCAAGTTCTTTCTTGCATTTTCCCATAGCTCTCGTCCTCTCTCTTGATTTTGCTGCCTCTGAGCATTTCTTACTCGCTGTCCAGGATTGTCTATGAGCTTTCTGGTCTTTGCATTTTTTCTTTTTGTTACAACTATCTTTTCTGCACTCATCTTGGCCCTATACTTTCTCATCCTCTCTGCAGCTGTCATTGCTAGGTTTTTGCCAGGTGGTTCTGGTAAATCTTCAATCTGAATAAAAGAGAAAATTGATGAAACATAATATAACTGATGTAACAACTTCACCTGTTACATCCGTTATAATGCACTTCTTACACCAGTTACATGCATAATTTTTCTTAAACATAACCTCATGCAAAGATGATTGAAGTAATGATTAAATGTGATGAAAATCATTAGAAGAATGTGTAATTACAAAGGTTTCAGTAACTTAATGACCAAGATATAGAGAAGTTTGTAATAAAATGTAATGGATGTAACAGATCAATAGCTGATCCATTTCATTTCCATTATATCCACAAGGAATCTAAATTATTATATTTTCTTATATGCTTTGTTAGATATATATTTACATGATCATTGAACTTAATTATTAAACATAATTTTATTTTGAGGGATAATTTTTAGCTCTTATTGAGTTTAATGCCATACGGAATTTAAAATATTGAAATTTTGAGTGCTAAATCAAGTAATTTGGATTTAAATCCAGATTAATAGATTCTTCAGCATTGGATTTAAATAGAGATTACAGTTAATTACTTAAAGAATTGATAAACAACTCAATGCATAATTTTAAATCCATCAAAATCATTTATGCTAGAAAATAATGCATGAACATGTAAATAAAAATAATAATTTTTAATTGTGAATATAATACAGAAACTTTGTGAGAGGACATTATGACTTTTGAATAAACTTCAGACGAATATTTGATGTGTTTATTGATCAGCAATTTACATTTATTAAAGTAATCAGTTAGTTTAATATATTTCCTGCATAAATGAATATGTAATGCTATTGAATATGAACTATTGATTATATGGAGTACAAATGCAGTTTGAAAATTTAATTTGATATTGATGAAATAGTTTCAAATATAACTGAAAATTTGTTTGCTTTGTAAAATGTTTTTAGAATAATTATGAATATTATAACTAATAACCCATAAATAAAATCAAATTATCTGCTTTGACTAAATTTTGCATCTTGATATTTTAGATTGTTTTATAGCAAGAGTTTGATTAAACCATTTAGGTGTTAGTAGTGGTGTTAAATTATTGTGATTAACAACTTAAATAAAAGAATTAATGCAATTAATATTTATTTCATATTACAGAATTCATTTTCTAAGTTTTTGAACATTATAGCTCATATAAGTTGAAATCATGCAATGAAAACAGATCCATTGAGGGGAGAAGCTAGGATTTACTATGGATCAAAAGAAAAGTTAGGAACCCTTCCTACCTGTGTAAATTAATGTTATTTTTACTAATAAAAAATAAAATCTTTAATATTGCTTTTTATTAATAAAGAAATATTTTATGTATAAAGTATATATATATATATATATATAGAGTTGAACCAAAAGTTTGTTTGGTTTTTAGAAAGAAATAAAATACACTATTTTGGAATAAATAAAAACCCTTAATCCACAATGTATTCAACCTTCTGTTTGATAGCCTTACAATAGAATTGGGTGGGTTTCTGATTGAAGAAATTATCAATGTGATTTTTAATACCTTCTAAACATTGAAATTCTATACCATTTAAATTATTCTGCTACGAATGAAAAAGAAGATAGATAGTCTGAGGGAACAATATTCGAAAAATATGCAGGGTGACTCAAAAGTCTAGTAGAAGTTTTTGGTGCACGTTCAATGATATGTGCGCCTTGCATTATTCTGGTGGAATACCACTCCCCATTGATTTGCAAGTTTTGGACATTTTTGATGTACTGCAGCCTTCAGTTCATCCAGTTGGAGATATTTATTGGAATTAATTGTTTAGTTGTTGGGTAAAAGCTTATGATAAAGAATCCCTTTCCAATTCCACAGAACTGAAATCCATTACTTTTCTGGGATGCAAACCAGCTTTAGGTTGTGGCACTGGCAGATTACCTGGCTTACTCAAAGATATCTTGTGTTGAATATTGTTGTAAACAATCCATTTTTCATTGCCTGTTATTAATCAGGAATGAAAATTATCATCATCATTATCAATGATGATTATCCATTAAATGGATCATCATCATTGAATTTTAAAAGTGGATCACAAACAGAAACACACTCAATAAGGTTTTATTCACTTAACTGATGGGGAACGCAAACATTATAACGGAAAGTGTATCCAAGAATAGGTAAATGTCTGACAACAGATTTTTGGGATATTTTTAAGGTGTTGGCTGTTTCTTGTGATGTTCTATGCCGATCATTTTGGATTAAAGTCACTATGGACTTATCTTCTAAGGCCGGGGTGCATCTTTGAGAGAAAATTTTCCTGCCCTAAATTTTGCAAACTATTTCTGGCATGTTTAGTCAGTAACTGCATCCTCCCCACATATAGCACATAACTGCTTTTGAGTTTTTGTCACATTTTTTCCTTTTTGGAAATAATAGAGCATGAGATGTCAAAAATGCACCTTTTTCCATTTTGATGTTTTCTTTTCTTCTTAAAAGATAAAAGTATTTTAAAAAATAACTGTAACTAGACTTATATATTAAATATGCAAATATTTGTAATTCCTACCTAAACAAGTTAAAACTTGATAAGCACAACAGAGACGGCACAAATGGGTGATTATGTAAATACTAGGGTTTCTCAAACGGGATCCCGGTTGTTTTTTTAACCCAGGAAATATCCTGGGAAATTTTTCTTATCCGGGAAATCCCGCAAATTTCTTAAAAATTCACTTTTTTTCTTATTTTGTGTTAAGGTTGAGGAATTTTGCAAATAGAAAGCATAATTAACTCATTCACTGTCAGAATACATTTGTATTTATTAATTTTAAACCTACCTATTAGTTTTTTTTTAATTTTTGCTCGTTATAGCATGTCACAAATGGTCAATAATCAATATATAGCTTATTTGTGGCAGGACTATAAAAATTCTTTACTTGTCGGAACCTGTAATATCTGGAATAATTGTGCTTACGCTGTCTTGAGTTTTAACCATGCCCAGTAGCTTCAATAAATGCCTGACGCCAGATTGTGCAAATTGGGCAAGGATACAAACGAGTACAAAGTCTGCAAGTATGAAGTTTTTCTTCATAAACCTGATTATTAAAGCCAAATGAATTGCCGAATTATCGAGCTCTAAGCTTGATGCCGCTATTAAAGCAGCCAAGGTAGACAAATCAAGAATACTAGAGAGCGAAAGAAGTACTACAATCTCGAAAACGAACTCGAAAGCTTCCAGGCTACAGGTGAAAAAACACATAATATCTGTCTTCTCTTAAATGCATTAAACACTATTCCAATCACATCAATTGAATCGGAAAGGGCATTCTCGGTGGCAAGACTTTTCATTACTAAAATAAGAATTAGAGTGAGTTATCGGAGTATTGACCATCTTTGCTTTTTAAAATCTTATAAAAGTTTGCAATATTTTGTATTATATTTTATTTAAAAAACGAAAATTACCTTCTAAATTAGAAGTTCATTTTTTTAATTTTTAACTCAATTCAAAACATTTTTTTTGTTGTTGTTGTATGCAGTTTCCAGCAAACTTTAATTAATTTTTTTCTATTTGTGAAAATTTCTACGTTATTTAAAGGTAATTTTTATTATAGGCCTATAGACCTTACACAGCATTATTAATATGATTTTGGAGGTTACAGAACTTTAAAATTACTTTAAAAAATGGAAAATAATTATATCATTTGATTTCAAGATATTTTGTATACCTTAAAAATAATTAATTCTATCTGGGATTTCCCGGGATCCCGGGAAACAGTTCACTTTTATCCCGGGATCCCAGGACAAGCAAAAGACTGGGAAATGAGAAACCCTAGTAAATACCCAATCAAACTTTTGGTTCAATCTTATATTTTAGTTATTGAAGAAAAAAATGGCAAGAGGGCTGTGTGACCTACCCCCTGACCTTGTGTAAGCTTTTGACAGTCCTGAATGGAAATTAGTTAAATTTCTGCATGATTCATATTTATGCAAAATGTAAAATTCAGTTTGTTGTATTTAAATTGAAAAGCAATCAAATTTAAACAATTTTATTACAAACCTTTTATAGAATTTATTTTTGGAAGTCATTAATTTTACAAATGTGACATAATAAGGGGAACTCCTAATTTAATAATCACATACAACAGTTCCATTCAGAATATTTAAAATTAAGACTAAAATATATACCATTCAATTTTATTTTATTTATTTTAGAAGCTTGCAAGATATACATTTTTGTTGATTAATATTTTTTTATAATTATTATTTATTTATACATTACAATTTAAAAAAATGAGTGCAAAGATAAATACAATGATTTTTTACAATTTAAATGGTAGGAAGTTAATTAAAACAATGCAGATAAGATAAACAGTAGATTTAGTTATAGCAATTAAATGTGTGTGATATATAGTTTAAAATATAATTATTTGACAATTAAAAAAATCCTGTTTTTACAGCTTTTGAATTAATAAACTTTCTTAATAATAACTATAACAAATTAAAATCCATTTTAATTTAGCAGTTTGAAATGCTGTTTAAGATTTAGCAACAAGAAAGTTAAACAAACAATTTAAGTTTTAATATTTGTTTTATTTTCAAAACATTCTGTAATTGTTAAATTATTTTTAGAAGTTTATAAATCACAATTTCCAAATTGTGCAATTTGAATAAGTATTAATTTTGTACATACTTTTTTTTGTTTATTGCCTCTAGGAAATCAGTTAATATGCTATATTTTCAATTAAATTTGATTTTATAAATTAAATTTATTTTAATTGAAATCTCTTTGAGATTTACATGAGAAATTAAGTTTATTAGTAACTAGAATGATGATCTAATTTCTTTTAAATTTGTGATAAAAAAATTTTCTCAAGGAGGCTTTCATTAATTTCAAATAGTCATAGAGCTTGTTTGAGTATTAACTAAAATTGTGATTATAATTGAATTTTATAATTTAAGTTTTAAAAAGATTCTCTCTCTAATGTTGTATTGATTTTTTTTTTCCTAGTTAATGGAATGAATCATTTGCATTCTTGAGACAATTCTAGATTTTAAATACATTAAAATATACTTATTTTTTGTTAAGTACTTTAAATTAGATGCAAAAATACTTTATTTTAAATTCTAGATAATGAAGATTAACATTGTGAAAATATAATCAATTTTATTACTTTGTTTATTAATTAATGAAATGTAATAAATGTTAGTCATTAACAAATATAGTTCTAATTTCAGTTCTGTATATTAATTTAAACAAATTAATTGCTTAAGTATAAAATTAAAGTTCAAATATAATAATATATTTTCAGAGAAAATTAACTTTTAATAAAATAAAATACAACTTTGAAATTAAATATTATGTTATTTTTACAATTTTGCTATTACTGTGCCATTAAAAATGTATTCAAAGCTTTAAAATTTTGGCATTTGACTCCAAAAAATATTAAATTAAAGGTGTATTTTCTAATAATAGAAATTATCTGAAATATTTTTGTTAAAATATTTGCATATTTTATTTCTATGGTACTCATGTTTTATTAATAGTGATTATAAGATTTTTAACAGTAAGTTTATTACTTCATAATTGTCATTTAGTTTTGATTTTAATGATTAAAAATTTGAAAAATCAAAAATAATTCCTAATGAATTAGTGTATTAATTAATTAACTAAAGTTGTTAAAATTAGCATTTTTAATGCAAACAATATTAATTAATTAAAATATGGTAAATAGAACTAAAAGTTGAACAAAAATATAAAATTTTTCTAAAATAGTTTTATTTGAATATGCAAATTTTTTGTCATTGTATGAATTTTTTCAATGTTGTAGATATGTATAAAAAATGAGTAATACAGTAGAGCATCGATTATCCGACCCCCGATTAACCGTCACATCAGTTAACCGACCGTTCTAGTCGGCAAATTTCAAATGTCCGCTAGTGATGTGGCATTACAATATTTGGCTGTGTCTTGGCTACTTTAATATTATTTTTGTTAAATTTTTGCATGTTTTAGCTGGCATCAATGGCTCGACCATTGAAGGGAGGCCAATATTTAAACGAGACTTAATTTTCTAATTATGAGTGGTTGTTTGTTTCGTGAGCAATAAAATAATTTAAAAATAATTTTTAACGATACAATAGCGACGATTATTATTT
>NW_019384374.1:1124161-1128284 GCF_000671375.1 Centruroides sculpturatus
AGGGTACGTTCGTTAAGTCGAACGAGTTAAACGCGTTAGTAACGAATCGTTCGAAAAGTAGTAGTCTCGCTCAGTGCGCATGCTCTGCGGTGATGACGTTTCGAACGAAACTCTAACGAAGTTCACGAGGGAAAGAGTTAGTTTACTTCGTTAAGAAAATGGCGCCCGACGATATCGATTTTTCTAAATCTACTCGAGTGTTTAAATTGTGAATTAAAAGATGAAATGATTGAAGTAACTGTCCACCCGAAGCAATCTAAGAAAAATATTTCGGATAAGGCTGTACTAGCAACATTAGTATCTTCGATTTTAGAAACAGCCATTTAGTTATAAACGAATCGTTCGAAAAGTCTAACGAAATAAGAATAACGATGACGTCATTCTCGTTTAACTCGTTCAACTTTACGAACGTGCCCACGATAGCAAACTCAATTTAGCCGCTCCGTAGCGTGGAGCAGGGCGGAGAAAAGTAGTTGGCTGCTCATCCACTATTGGTCCAGATTTTATCAATTTTGTCGCGACACGAGTAGGCGACGACGTTTTAGGAGTTCCTTTATACGAATATTGCTACAATTTTTTCGCTACGTTATAGGAATTTCCGTTATAGGAACACACGTTATAGGGGGGTCGGCTGTAGTTGTTCCTGGTGATTGGACGTGGCAAGCAAAATTGGACTCGTATCCAGATGTATTTTACTTTTTATTAAATTGTAATTCTGCCAGCCCTTTTCTACAAAGCAATTTACTATTATAAATTGTTTCTAAAATTAAAAATAATTATGGATTATGATGTTTATATGCGCATCAATCTTATAAAAATTATCTTATATAAGTAACAGTTGTTGATAGTAAGCATATTAAAAAACAGAACTGGAAACTTCCTGACATTTTTATAATTTTTTTGTTTATTTGGCATGATTATAATAATAATTATTTACAGTTAGTAAGCATTATAAATAATAATTTAATGCTAGGCTGTTGATGTAATCCTTTTTTTTACGTTATTTACAAATTATGATTTGAGTTTCATTTATACATATAATTATTATACTAAATCACAGTGTAATAATTATATATGCATAGCATATAAATTATTATAAATTAATTTTATAAAACATCTGCATATACTTTGATTACATTGGTTGTCAACTATTTAATAATTTATTTTATGAATTATTGTTTATGAATACATAACATTAAATTTTACACAAACTTTGATTTTTATTAATCATTTCTTTAAATAACAATGAATAACTACTAGAATTTCAACATTATTTGTAAGTTATTAATGAATTTACCTCTTGATTCACCTGCTAGTCATTAATTTCTGTTGTTAAGAAAAAAAACCATTTCTCTGTTTAACATACTTAAAATAAATATTATGCAATATTCTTATTAATAAATTTTGGTATTAGGTTAATTTACAAATTTATTATTATTAGTACTGTACTATTATTATTGGACTGCAATTTGAAAAAATTGAGAAAATTTGTTACAAATTTTCACTTTCGCCTGTCTATCCATCCATCTGTCTTTCCTTAATCTTGATAATAGAGTTAGGTAGATGAAATCCTTATATATGGAAACCTTAGATATGGAACCTTAGGGGCAAGAGACCCCAATTAACTATATGTGAACTTTCGATGCAAACCAGAAGTCACATTATTTCAATTCAAAACTTTATCGTGGAAAGCAGTTAATATATGACTGATATGACTCCATTGCTAATGGAAAAGTATGATGTGTAAGGGCAAGACACTACAGTACTATTTTGAGATAGAGAACATATATTTTAAATGAAATAAATTAAAAATGTGATTAAAACTTGCAGCCTGACATTGTGACAATGGCACAATAATTAATTGCTTATTTTGTTTATATTGTTTGTAATAATGCAATTAATCTTTAAATCCAGCAAGTATTTTTATTAAGTGAATGTCTGTCATCTTCAAAATGATCTTTATGCTAATAACTTAACATGGAGCAAATATGGAAGTGGTGTATTAATAGATTTGAAATATAGATTTTAATTTATGAAGTTTTTATGATTTAAAGATTTACAAAATTTAAATGGTAGGCTGATTTTTTACAATACTGTATTTACAAATTTAAACTTGTAATGCATAAAACCTGTTTAATAAAAATACAGACAAAAGTATATTCTTGAAAANTATTTTAGAAGCTTGCAAGATATACATTTTTGTTGATTAATATTTTTTTATAATTATTATTTATTTATACATTACAATTTAAAAAAATGAGTGCAAAGATAAATACAATGATTTTTTACAATTTAAATGGTAGGAAGTTAATTAAAACAATGCAGATAAGATAAACAGTAGATTTAGTTATAGCAATTAAATGTGTGTGATATATAGTTTAAAATATAATTATTTGACAATTAAAAAAATCCTGTTTTTACAGCTTTTGAATTAATAAACTTTCTTAATAATAACTATAACAAATTAAAATCCATTTTAATTTAGCAGTTTGAAATGCTGTTTAAGATTTAGCAACAAGAAAGTTAAACAAACAATTTAAGTTTTAATATTTGTTTTATTTTCAAAACATTCTGTAATTGTTAAATTATTTTTAGAAGTTTATAAATCACAATTTCCAAATTGTGCAATTTGAATAAGTATTAATTTTGTACATACTTTTTTTTGTTTATTGCCTCTAGGAAATCAGTTAATATGCTATATTTTCAATTAAATTTGATTTTATAAATTAAATTTATTTTAATTGAAATCTCTTTGAGATTTACATGAGAAATTAAGTTTATTAGTAACTAGAATGATGATCTAATTTCTTTTAAATTTGTGATAAAAAAATTTTCTCAAGGAGGCTTTCATTAATTTCAAATAGTCATAGAGCTTGTTTGAGTATTAACTAAAATTGTGATTATAATTGAATTTTATAATTTAAGTTTTAAAAAGATTCTCTCTCTAATGTTGTATTGATTTTTTTTTTTCCTAGTTAATGGAATGAATCATTTGCATTCTTGAGACAATTCTAGATTTTAAATACATTAAAATATACTTATTTTTTGTTAAGTACTTTAAATTAGATGCAAAAATACTTTATTTTAAATTCTAGATAATGAAGATTAACATTGTGAAAATATAATCAATTTTATTACTTTGTTTATTAATTAATGAAATGTAATAAATGTTAGTCATTAACAAATATAGTTCTAATTTCAGTTCTGTATATTAATTTAAACAAATTAATTGCTTAAGTATAAAATTAAAGTTCAAATATAATAATATATTTTCAGAGAAAATTAACTTTTAATAAAATAAAATACAACTTTGAAATTAAATATTATGTTATTTTTACAATTTTGCTATTACTGTGCCATTAAAAATGTATTCAAAGCTTTAAAATTTTGGCATTTGACTCCAAAAAATATTAAATTAAAGGTGTATTTTCTAATAATAGAAATTATCTGAAATATTTTTGTTAAAATATTTGCATATTTTATTTCTATGGTACTCATGTTTTATTAATAGTGATTATAAGATTTTTAACAGTAAGTTTATTACTTCATAATTGTCATTTAGTTTTGATTTTAATGATTAAAAATTTGAAAAATCAAAAATAATTCCTAATGAATTAGTGTATTAATTAATTAACTAAAGTTGTTAAAATTAGCATTTTTAATGCAAACAATATTAATTAATTAAAATATGGTAAATAGAACTAAAAGTTGAACAAAAATATAAAATTTTTCTAAAATAGTTTTATTTGAATATGCAAATTTTTTGTCATTGTATGAATTTTTTCAATGTTGTAGATATGTATAAAAAATGAGTAATACAGTAGAGCATCGATTATCCGACCCCCGATTAACCGTCACATCAGTTAACCGACCGTTCTAGTCGGCAAATTTCAAATGTCCGCTAGTGATGTGGCATTACAATATTTGGCTGTGTCTTGGCTACTTTAATATTATTTTTGTTAAATTTTTGCATGTTTTAGCTGGCATCAATGGCTCGACCATTGAAGGGAGGCCAATATTTAAACGAGACTTAATTTTCTAATTATGAGTGGTTGTTTGTTTCGTGAGCAATAAAATAATTTAAAAATAATTTTTAACGATACAATAGCGACGATTATTATTT